>NC_090764.1:12660504-12691499 GCF_036898095.1 Palaemon carinicauda
TACAGGGCGCAAACAATGCGTCTTGCATGGTACCACTAAAATGCATGCTTGGCCAAGTTGCTTTCCGAGGCATTGTGGAGACAAAATCGTGGTAGTGTCAGGGTGGCACAAGTAGAGTTGTACACCCAGCAACAAAATCGGTGTCGCCTGGCCAGACCTGACTTGGAGAGATCATGCCCCTCTTGCCCTGAAATGACGGGTGTCAAGTAGCAGGAGCTTGCATGGTGAGGAGGAGGTATGCTGGCTGTTTAGTTCACCACTCACCTGGGTGAAGCGGGGTCATTTCATTCATAAAAAGTACCTAAAGTATATGCTGTATTTAATTGTAGCACCTCTTTGGCCCACATTTTGAGGTTCCTTACCTCTAGCATCAGCGGTTTTTTGACCTCTTATTTTGAGGTGCCTTACTTTAGCATTTGAGGTTCTTTGACCTCTATTTTGAGGTGCCTTATCTCTAGCATTAGGGGCTTTTTCACCTCTATTTTAGGAGCTTTAACTTAGCTTTATGACCTCTATATTTTTAGGTGCCTTATCTCTAGCATTAGGGGCCCTTTTCCCTCTATTTTGAGGTGCCTTATCTCTAGCATTAGGGGTTTTTTTACCTCGATTTTTAGGTGCCTTATCTCTAGCATTAGGGACTTTTTTTACCTCTATTTTAAGGTGTCTTATCTCTAGCATTAGGGGCTTTTTTACCTCTATTTTAAGGTGCCTTAACTTTAGCTTTACGGGCTTTATGACCTCTAGCATAGAGGGCCTTTTTGACCTCTGATTTTGAGGTGCCTTATCTCAAGCATTTGGGGATTTTTTACCTATATTTGGAGGTGTCTTATCTCTAGCATTAGGATCTTTTTACCTCTGTTTTTAGGTGTCTTTACTTTATCTTTAGAGACTTATTTATAGCATTAGGGGCTTTTTACCTCTATTTTTAGGAGCTTTATATGTAGCATTAGGGGCTTTTTGACCTCGATTTTGAGGTGCATTACTTCTAGCAGTAGAGTGTTTTTGACTTCTCTTTTTAGGTGCTTTAACTTTAGCTTTAGGGACTTATTTGTAGCTTTTTTTTTTTTTTTTTTTTTTTAGGAGCCTTATATATAGCATCAGGGCCTTTTTGAACTCTATTTTGAGGTGCATTACTTCTAGCATTAGATGGTCTTTGACCTCTATTTTTTTTTTTTTTTTTTTTTTTTTTTTTAGGTGGCCTATTTAAAGCATTAGGAGTTTTTACCTCGATTTCTAGGAGTCATATATATAGCATTAGTGGCTTTGTGACCAAAATTTTGAGGTCCAGTACATGTAGCATTAGAGGCTCTTTGACATCTATTTTTAGGTGCATTATTTATAGCATTAGGAGATTTTTTACCTCTATTTTCAGGTGCATTACTGTAGGCATTAGATGCTCTTGGACCTCTCTTTTTAGGTGCCTTATTTATAGAATTAGGGGCTTTTTGACCTCGATTTTAAGATGCATTACTGTTAGCATTATAGGCTCTTTGACATCTCTTTTTAGGTGCCCTATTTATAGCATTAGGGGCTTCTTTACCTCGATTTTGAGGTGCATTACTTCTAGCATTAGAAGCTCTTTGACCTCTCTTTTTAGGTGCCCTATTTATAGCATTAGGGGCTTCTTGACCTCGATTTTAAGGTGCATTACTGTTAGCATTAGAGGCTCTTTGACCTCTCTTTTTAGGTGCCCTATTTATAGCATTAGGAGCTTCTTTACCTCGATTTTGAGGTGCATTACTTCTAGCATTAGAAGCTCTTTGACCTCTCTTTTTAGGTGCCCTATTTATAGCATTAGGGGCTTCTTGACCTCGATTTTAAGGTGCATTACTGTTAGCATTAGAGGCTCTTTGACCTCTCTTTTTAGGTGCCCTATTTATAGCATTAGGGGCTTCTTGACCTCGATTTTAAGGTGCATTACTTCTAGCATTAGAGGCTCTTTGACTTCTCTTTTTAGGTGCCTTATTTATAGTATTAGGGGCTTCTTGACCTCGATTTTGAGGTGCATTACTTCTAGCATTAGAGGCTTTTTGACCTCTCTTTTTAGGTGCCTTATTTATAGCATTAGGGGCTTTTTGACTTCGATTTTAAGGTGCGTTACTTCTAGCATTAGAGGCTCTTTGACTTCTCTTTTTAGGTGCCCTATTTATAGCATTAGGGGCTTCTTGACCTCGAATTTAAGGTGCATTACTGTTAGCATTAGAGGCTCTTTGACCTCTCTTTTTAGGGGCCCTATTTATAGCATTAGGGGCTTCTTGACCTCGATTTTGAGGTGCATTACTTCTAGCATTAGAGGCTCTTTGACTTCTCTTTTTAGGTGCCCTATTTATAGCATTAAGGGCTTCTTCACCTCGATTTTAAGGTGCGTTACTTCTAGCATTAGGGGCTCTTTGACCTCTCTTTTTAGGTGCCCTATTTATAGCATTAGGGGCTTCTTGACCTCGATATTAAGGTGCATTACTGTTAGCATTAGAGGCTCTTTGACCTCTCTTTTTAGGTGCCCTATTTATAGCATTAGGGGCTTCTTGACCTCGATTTTGAGTTGCATTACTTCTAGCATTAGAGGCTCTTTGACCTCTCTTTTTAGGTGCCCTATTTATAGCATTAAGGGCTTCTTCACCTCGATTTTGAGGTGCATTACTTCTAGCATTAGAGGCTCTTTGACCTCTCTTTTTAGGTGCCTTATTTATAGCATTAGGGGCATTTTGGACCTTGATTTTGAGGTTCAATAATTGTAGCATTAGAGGCTCTTTGACCTTTCTTTTTAGGTGCCTTATATCATTAGGGCTTTTTTACCTTGATATTGAGGTGCATTACTTCTAGCATTAGAGGCTCTTTGACCTCTCTTTTTAGGTGCCTTATTTATAGCTTTAAGGGCTTTTTGGACCTTGATTTTGAGGTTCAATAATTGTAGCATTAGAGGCTCTTTG
This sequence comes from Palaemon carinicauda, assembly GCF_036898095.1. Classification (NCBI taxonomy): domain Eukaryota; kingdom Metazoa; phylum Arthropoda; class Malacostraca; order Decapoda; family Palaemonidae; genus Palaemon; species Palaemon carinicauda. The sequence continues at coordinate 12,663,435 of NC_090764.1, forward strand.
ACCTTTTTTTTTAGGTGCCTTATAGCATTAGGGCTTTTTGACCTTGATATTGAGGTGCATTACTTCTAGCATTAGAGGCTCATTGACCTCTCTTTTTAGGTGCCTTATTTATAGCATTAGGGGCTTTTTAGACCTTGATTTTGAGGTACAAGAATTGTAGCATTAGAGGCTCTTTGACCTTTCTTTTTAGGTGCCTTATAGCATTAGGGCTTTTTGACCTTGATATTGAGGTGCATTACTTCTAGCATTAGAGGCTCTTTGACCTCTCTTTTTAGGTGCCTTATTTACAGCTTTAGGGGCTTTTTGGACCTTGATTTTGAGGTTCAATAATTGTAGCATTAGAGGCTCTTCGACCTTTCTTTTTAGGTGCCTTATAGCATTAGGGCTTTTTGACCTTGATTTTGAGGTGCATTACTTCTAGCATTAGAGGCTCTTTGACCTCTCTTTTTAGGTGCCTTATTTATAGCATTAGGGGCTTTTTGGACCTTGATTTTGAGGTTCAATAATTGTAGCATTAGAGGCTCTTTGACCTTTCTTTTAGGTGCCTTATAGCATTAGGGCTTTTTGACCTTGATTTTGAGGTGCATTACTTCTAGCATTAGAGGCTCTTTGACCTTTATTTTTAGGTGCCTTATTTATAGCCTTAGGGGCATCTGACCTCTATTTTTAGGAGCCTTATAGAAAGCATTAGGTTTTTTTTTTTTTTTATCTCGATTTTGAGGTGCTTTACTTATAGCATTAGAGGCTCTTTGACCTCCATTTTTATGTGCCTTATTTATAGCATTAGGGGCTTTTTTTACCTCTATTTTTATCTACCCTATTTCTATCATTAAGGGGTTTTTACCTCTATTTTTATCTACCTTATTTCTATCTTTAAGGGTTTTTACCTCTATTTTGAGGTGCCTTATTTCTCGCATTAGGGGCTTTTCTTACCTCTATTTCATGGTGATTTACCTCTAGCATTAAAGGCTATTTTACGTGTTTGTTTAAAGGCTCTTCGTTGCTGTTCTCTTCTGTCTGTTCTAGTTTTTCAAATTCTTTACTTTTCCGGTTTCCTTCGATATTTCATCTTCCACTTTCCTTAGTTCGTCAATTTCCTTCGAGATTTCATCGTATTCTTTCTTAGTTCGTGAGTTTCCTTCTAGATTTCAAGAGATTTCAGTGCCGTTTGTCCTCAGTTCGTCAGATCCCTCAGAGAAATCGATGGCATCCATGTCTTTGTCCATCGGGGCGATGGGTAGAGACAGGAATGCAATAAATTTTCTCCGCATACGTCATCACGCTAAAGTAAACGACGAGCAACACAATGTATTTACCAATACGATCTGGATATGTCCTTTCTTCAATGTCGAATTTTGGAACTATCCTGTTGAAGAACCACACGTCGCTCACCATTTAGTTGAACCATTCTGTCTCCGTCCCTATTTCCTTATTTCCAGTAGTCCCCAATTATAGGACATCGTTGCAAAAGCCCAAGCAAAGGATCATTCAAGGCGCTTACATTGTTCTTCAAAGCTCGACTTCTACAGCAACCACCAAAACCAGCTGTAGATGAAGGTATTCCGAAGAGCGTCCAGTCGATCCTGTAGTTGTAATACACAATTCTCACAGTCAGCTCCGTTCCAAAAATAGCCATTAACAATGTTCACTGCGTTGCATGCTTAGTTTGAAAAAAAGAAAAGAAAAGGAGATCAGGTCTTCAGAAGTCATCTGAAGCTCTGGGCGGAGCCCTTCAGAACTGCTCCGGGAAGATTCTGTTCTGGAGTCATTCAGAACTCTATGCTAAGTCTACGGCTATGTCTTCTGAAGCCTTTTGAAGTTCCCTGAAAATTTCCTGCAGGTGCAGTTCGGGAGCTCCAGGAAGAATCTGTTCTGGAGTCATTCAGAACTCCATGCTAAGTCTACGGCTGTTACTTCTGAAGGCATTTGGAAATCCGGGAAAATTTTCTTCCGAAGCCGCTCAGAGTCTCTGTTTTAGGGTCATTCAGAACTCCATGCTAAGTCTATGGCCATTTCTTCGGAAGCCATTCGGAAATCCGTGAAGATTTTCTTCCGAGGCTGTTTAGGACTCGCGAAAAAAAACTCTACTTTCGTTTCAATGAATTCTAGTTACTCATCATCATCATCATCATCATCATCATCATCATCATCATAGTAGTAATAATAATAATAATAATAATGATAATAATAATAATAATAAACTACATGATTTGATTTATGGATTTGAGTCTATAAGTTCTGAAGTCGTTCAACGCTCGGATTTGCAATTTGAAGGAAAAGTTGAGAGACTGGATAGGAAGATGAAAAGATAATTAATACTATAATTTATTACTTTTATTATTAAGTAACGCCTGCAGTGCACTTGCTGATCAAACTAGGGCGAAAGGTAATTAACGTTTTCAGCAAACCGCATTGAAATAACCAAGGGCTTCGACTTATTTTTTCAGGGTTGGGATTTAAAACAACCCATTTCCGGAACGAATCGATATCAGAGCCGTTCGAAACAGAAAATACGTCTCGAAAAAACGCATTTCACGAGTACTTTTCTGAAGAATTAATTTTAGATAATCAATAATGATGTAATATTCGCATGATTTTTCCAATGTAATTATTATTTTCTAAATTTTTTTCGAAGGTGATGGATGTTACTATGCGTATATGTTATGTTTCTACCAATGGTTTATATATTCACACACACACACACACATATATATAATATATATATATATATATATATATATATATATATATATATATATATATATCATCTCCTCCTACCCCTATTGACGCAAAGGGTCTCAGTTAGGTTTCATTAGTCGTCCCTATCTTGAGCTTCAATTCAACAAATCTCCATTCATCATCACCTACTTCACGCTTCATAGTCCTCAGCCATGTAGGTCTGGGGCTTCCAACTCTTCTAGTGCCTTGTGGAGCCCAGTTAAACGTATATATATAAGTATACATATATATATATATATATATATGTATATGTATATGTATATGTATATATATGAATATATATATATATATATATATATATATATATAGATATATAGATATATAAATATATATATATATATATATAAATAAATAAATATATATATATATATATATATATATTATATATATATATATATATAATCTACTGTATATATATAAGTAAATATATATATATATATATATATATATATATATATATATATATATTTTATATATATATACATATATATTTATATATATATTTATATTTATATATATATATATATATATATATATATATATTTATATATATAAATATATAATTATATATATGTATAAATATATATATATATATATATATATATATATATATATATATATATATATATATATATATATCCATGAATATAAAGTTGAAAAATATGCAGTTACGAATTAGAAAATATAGCAATGTCAGGTTGTCTAGTCTTAAAATTAGACACACAGCTTGTCATTGTATATTGAAAGCACATTCTACTCAACAAAATACTATTGCATTAATTTCGTATACAAGTGGTAAAATAGTTTTTCATTGCCCTTATAAGAGCACGGAGTGTAATGCACTAATCCATTATTAAAAGCTGTATATGAATTATATATTTAATAATTGTGTATATATCTAGATGTAGTTCTTGCATGATAGGTAAGAAGAGGATGAAATGAAGTTGCACATAGTTTTATTTCTATTAAAAGTATATATTTTTTGCATTTTTTTTTTTAAATGGAAACCGGAATGTCAGGAAATAAACAAAAAAATTGTTTTCATCTTGAAATGATTGGAAGTCAGAATATCAGGATGAAATTTCGTCTTCAATGGGAAAAAATCGTAGTGTGTCCTCCAATTCGTGTTTATGAAAAAAAAAAAAAACAAAAAAAAAAAAACGTATCTCCAAGTAACCTTAAGAAATATGTTTTAACCTGCGGAGGATATAAATACAAAATACTGAGAGAATATCCGGTAGATGTACAGTAGATTTCAGTGCCGGTATCCATACACGTACGCTAGAAATATAGCCATTCGTGCGTTATAAAGCTAATATGTTTTTCTTTATTATACGAAGTTGCATAAGTATGAGAACCTATAGTCAATTCTTTTTAGTGCGGCAGATTTGCACCGACTCGCAGGGGTGTCCCTTTAGCTCGGAAAAGTTTCCTGATCGCTGATTGGTCGGACAAGATAATTCTAACCAATCAGATAGCAGGAAACTTTTCCGTGCTTAAAGGGCACTGTTGCGAGTCAGTGTAAATGCGCCTCATTAAAAAAAATTGAGTATAGTCAAACTGATTTAACGGATTCGTGAAAAAATACATCGGTCGGGCAATCATTAAATTTTGCAGTGGCAGCGACGACCTTGGGAAGCGTCATTAAATAGAAAATTTTCTCTGGTAACCTTGCAAACTTTTCCGTGATAGCAAAACCCGTGTGAAAAAAAAAAAATTGTGATTTTGGACCACTTTGAAGCTAGCTTGGTGCAGCTGTTTGGGGGGAAAGGTGGAGGATTTGCACGCATGTGAAATGACTTTCTTAAGTAGAATCTTTGTTTATCATATTCTTGGATGTTCTGTTGAAAGAAATACAGTTGATTCCACTTGTAAATTAGCGTTTTCCGGTTTCGATATTTGTAACTTGGTTCACCTTGAAAGAAATGTTTTGAAAATATGAGATTTTTTAATTGTCTGAATATTTCTATGTACAGTGAATATGACCAAAACTTTAGTTTTGAGTGGTGTGCCTAATGTCTGCGCTTAAAGCGTAACGCAATGGATAGTAATAATCACTCGGATTCCATGTAATGAACTTACTCTTCATAATAGAAAAATATATTGGGGCAACGTCTTTTACAATGTTTTTTTTTTTTTTTTTTTTTTTTTTCAAAATCTTCAGAAATGTGCATCCTGAAAATGTTTTGTGCTTCAAGAATATATTGTAATTGTCATTTGAAGGTTGTTCGCAACGATCGATTCTATTGGATTTTATTTCTTGATCAAAAGGATTGTAATAAACGTGAATACATAAAATATAATGGATTTTCTATTTCATCACCTTAGATAATGATATGAAAGAATAGATTTATCATGACAATATTGATAGAGGAAGTGTAGTGTTGTTTAGAGGATAGATGTTAGATGGATGAAGTAATTATAATGAAAAGTTATGTTTACCATATAAACGTATAATTTCATATACAGTATATATATATATATATATATATATATATATATATATATATATATATATATATATATATATGTATATATGTATGTATATATATATATATATATATATATATATATATATATATATATATATATATATATATATATATACTGTGTATATATATATATATATATATATATATATATATATATATATATGTATATATATATATATATATATATATATATATATATATTTATATATATTTATATATATTAGTGAATGTATCGCCAAAGAATTATCCAAAATAAGTTATATTGTTCAACCCTTAATTTACTGTGAAGCAGGTAATTGCGAAATTTGATATCTTTAATTACATTTTCCTGAGGGTACTTGGTCTCTCTCTCTCTCTCTCTCTCTCTCTCTCTCTCTCTCTCTCTCTCTCTCTCTCTCTCTCTCTCTCTCTGGTAACCGTCTCAATAAATGTAATTAATGATCTTTTTTTTTCCTTGTCTTTTTACTCTACCAGTTAACAAAGGTAGTCTGTAATTAAATAGATTTAATTATTAGGAAATTAAATAGACTTAATTATATAGTGTATATAAGCTTATCATTGTTCATTGAACCAAGAGAAAGGTTTGCCATAGCAGAAGGTGCTTGGTGTATTTGGCCTTTGAGGCCAAAGTCTTATGGGATATTCATTGCATTTCCGCCTTACGTGTTTTTGGCCAGCATGCCGCTACAGATCTTAACCCTTTTCATTCTCTTAAACAATTGTGGCCAAATTTTGATAATCTTTTAATGATGCGGACGGCCTTTCAATAATTCCTATTGAAACGTGATTTACTGGATCTCTCTCTCTCTCTCTCTCTCTCTCTCTCTCTCTCTCTCTCTCTCTCTCTCTCTCTCTCTCTCTCTCTCAAATGCATTGTCTTAGGTAGAAATGGACAGTAGAACAAAAAGGGGTTGCGTCAATAATTGGGAAGGGGTGGTAGGACATGATGGTGTTGGGTAGACAGCTGTTAGTGATTTTGAATTGGAAAGTTAATTATAACTGATAATTGAAATTTTACTTGTTCTTCAAAGGAGGGAAGGTTGACAAAGACGGGATAGGAGATAATTACTTTGTTAACGGGTCCTTTGTTGTTTGATATTTCGTCATATATCAGGGATAAAGGGATTCGTAATGAAGTTGTACATTTATAAGTGATTTTCTAGGGGTGGGGGGGGGGGGTCGGAATATATTTTTTTATTTTCTCTTAAATTTTGCTTTGAAATAAATCTGAAGTAGTTGAATTTTTTTTCTTGAGGCCACTTATGCTAATCAAGATACTCTGTGTAAGTAGCGGAGTTTGTCTTGAGTAATTAACATCAATATTAAACTTCTATTTAGGACGGCTCCAAGACTTACTTAATTAGATAATACCATGAATTTCTTTGCCTTAATTACCCTAAATTTAGATTGAAAGGCATTTTGTCCATACTATTCAAGTACTGTATTTCTTTATTTCGGGAATAACTATGATTTGTATTTATATATATATATATATATATATATATATACATATACATATATATATATATATATATATATATATATATATATATATATATATATATATATTTACTGCTAATTCTTCTTGCTTGTATGAAATCTTGAAATCAGACATACCAGATGTGTTATATAAATACTATTAAACTATATGTTCTTGCCGTTATGTGAATGTTTTTTTTTTTTAAATCTACTGTAAATAATTTTGACATTAATTTTATGATATATATATATATATATATATATATATATATATATATATATATATATATATATATATATATATATATATATATTATAATAAGTTGTTAGTCTACTATAAATGATATAAACAGGATAAAAATGCATATATGTATATTTACATGTTTATTTATATGCATACATATGAATATAAATCTCTGTATAAGAAATATGCTAAAAAGGAACCATATCGAGTTACACCATATACTATAATTATTAGTAAATATTTTCAACATCATATGAAACAAGCCTGGCATGTTACCAGTTATCAACGTAAGCTTTCATAGAATGAAATCCGAAAAAGAAGAAAATAATAAGAAAACAAATAAGTAAAATTAAGTATATACCTCTGCATATGATTATGATTACATACAGATTTGGGAGCATCGGGAGTAGGAGTTAGAAAATATAAAAGTTAATAATGCAATAAATAATTCCACAGTAGAACAGTAACTGGAAAAAAGACGCTGGTGCTAAGAAGTGTGAAAACTTCCTACGTCAATAAGATGAATTTTGTTCCTCTTTAAACAGAAAGTATTGTATTAATTTCTCTAGTGTGCGGTCACCAAAACTCCAAAGTAAGTTGTCTGTTCAAGTAGAGCTTCAGGAGTGTGAACAATCACATCTTTTTGATCAAGGCATAAATGATAATCAGTTTTGTTAAAAAGGAAATCATCTCTTAAATGTATTTTGTGTAGAATGTAAAAATCGTTAAGGTTGTGAAATGCTGATCAGAGAATACTATATCAGTTGTGGCAGAACTAAAGATTTGTTGCTACTAATGTTTAAACCATCAGCCTGAGTATTCTAGCATTATCAGACGAAGAATAGTTTTTTTCTTTTCTTTTTGTAAAAGGAAACTCAACGCTAAAATTATTGTCTGATATTGAGAACTATCAAGTACAATGCAATTTTGGAATAATTAATGTTCAAGCGCTTTTCGGAATCGGTTTCGCTATAAAATGGTCTGGAGATTGGCTTCATACTCAATTGACTACACCCTTTACTGATCCATTTTAGATTTCGGTTACTAATCAAAGCAGCTTCCTTTTTTTTATATTTGGAAAGCATATAAACGCAAAGAGTAGTCATCTGCATACTGGGCTATATAATTCTATAGACCTGTAATCATGTCCCTGATAAATTCTAAAAACGTTGAAACTCCTAGAACATTAGCTTGTTAAACTCCAAATAAGATAAGTCACAAGGTCACTGAAGTACGACCAATAATAACTATGTTGGTGGTCGATTCATAACTGTGATTGAGGTTATGTATTTCGTGTTGGTTTGTATGTAGGATCTAAGTCAGTTATTTGCTATAATAAATTTGAACAATTCTAAACTGATAAATTTTCATATAACTAATTTATTTAGCTAATATTATCACAAATGACTAATTGATTCCATTTGTTATAGATATTGTGGAGACATAATGTGGATTATTTATAACACTTTGATAAATATATATAGTTACAAAAAATTGTTAATCGAAAACCTCCATCCAGAAATTCCCATCCTACTCTTAAGGTCATTTGGAATATTTGATGTCCTCATGATCTAAAGACATATTTGGTGCGTAAAGCTTCAGGATAAAACGTATCTGGAGAAACATCAACCCATGATTTCTTAGGCTCTGAGAAGTAGCATTTATATCTCCTTGAGATTAAGTTTATATTATTAGCTAATATAGGAGAGAGGAGTATATTGTACCAACCGTGTGTCACACGATCGTACATAGTTCATTTTGTGCTTGTATCTTCGCTTTCCCCTCCCACTAAAAAGAACCTGAAAAAACATGTCTGTTTTTCTCATCGGTAACGGTGTCGATTTTGAACAGGAAATTTCCTGTTGCCTTGAGCTTTTGTATATAAAGGAGAGTGTTCAATAATAAACTCACTCAGTTGCTTTCATCCTGTCTGTGAGTCACAACCTTCTTACGGCCCGTCACAATATGAACAAGATGCAGAGACGAATGAATATTTTTTTTTTTTTTTCATTTTGGGCTGCCAATGACGACCTGGGCTATTTCTAGTAATTTGTACTTTTATCATGTTAATCCTCTAGTATTTTATTCTAGAAAATAATCAGGTTCTGGGAGTTTAGCAGAGTTCAAATTCTTCGCCTGATGTGAAACTAACCATTCCTATTAATTTAGTGTGTCCTTTAGTATGCATTCTTGAATCAAAATTAATCCTCCTCATGAATCTTTTTATAATTTTCCTAATGATTAGACTATCTAAAACATCAGTCTTGATTTAATATTATTGATTTAATCCTATTCTTTATTAATTCAACTTATTTTCTGTTTTAAAATCTTCATGTTATTTTCCCGCTGGGTTTTTGAATCCTAACATATATTTTGATATTCCTATATTTTGATATTTGGTTTATGTTTAAATGTTATAACTGATTTTATATCCAAACATTATGATTTATTTATTTTTTCCTTTTTGACAGGTATGCTTAGTGATATTTTTATAGCTCCAGAAGACTGGAAATGGGTAAGGTAAGATTTGGTGACATTTTGTTGGTATGTACATTATTTGAGTGGTAGCTTTGTTATTCGTAATAGTGTTAAATAACACTGCAAAAATTTGGGTATTATATATATAGCAATACTTACGATATTACCGGGTTAGAAATTTTCGAAAAATTATCATCGAAATTTGACTTCAATGCAAGGTGTCAGAATTAATGTTAAAACATCACTGTTAAGATTTTGCGGTTTTGCTAGGTAATTGGGAGTGCCTGTATGCAGTGTGTGTGTATATATATAAACAGTATATATATATATATATATATATATATATATATATAAATATATATATGTATATATATATATATATATATATAATGTATATATATATATATATATATATATATATATATATATATATATATATATATTATGTTATTACTTTGCATGATGCCTTTGTGATAAAATTTTTCATTAAAGATTTATTTCACTAATTTTGATTTTTATATATTTCTGTCTTGCATAATTTGCAAATTCTCTCTCTCTCTCTCTCTCTCTCTCTCTCTCTCTCTCTCTCTCAGATATAGTAACCATATCTGATATTTAAGCATATTTTAAATTAGTTTTGACATAACCATATTTAGTATCTATGCACCTCAAAACATATTATTACCTTTGAACAATCAATTAATAATCCCTAAAACGAGGAACTTTAATTCCCTTAGAAGTTCCTGTAATAAGTATATCTTTCTCACTCCTACTTTTTTTCTCATTTTCGTTATGTCGCTGATTTTTTTCCCAATTGTTGCAGAGGCGAGGAAGGGAGATTCCTTCTTCTGAAGGATTCAACACAAACATTAAAGCTGAAAGGTCGTTTGGGGGTAGTTTTGGGTGTGCACCCTGTTTTGAGGGAAGAGTTGGAGGTTTATTCATGTTTGTGTTCATTTTTTTATATTTATATTGTGTCAGGTAGAGATTTTGTTAAAACTCTTTTTGACCCTTTTTTTTTTCTTTTTCCATTTTCATCTGTTATGTTTAATTGTTATTGCCTCTTCATCATTCGGTCGCGTTTTGCTAGAAAAATTAAAATGTTTCGTGCAAACGATGAAATACTGGTATTTTAGCAAAATAAATATATACATTTTTATATACTAAACTTAATGACATGCTAAATCGTTTAAGTCTAACCTATTCGGTCTATATGATCCGCTTTCCTGTAATTCCTTCTTACTGCGTTTCCAATGGCGTTAGAATTTCAGCCTTAATTATCATCTATAGTAATCTGGAGATATCTTCTCTTGTCTAACATATTTTTTTATTAATCCTCTGGGATAAGCGAGTTAAAAACTCAGTCCGATCTTTTTCTATTATTTATTGTTTACTTTGAACAAAGATCTCATAAAATGTACAATAATCTAATGGAAGACAATTTTGGGAAATTGATGAATAAACTTTTGCATTTTGAAAATGACAGACAAACTTTATCCTTAAAGAAGGGAAAGGTGAACTCTCATCCATATAACAATTGCTAAATTTTTATTGGTCTTGACGATTATTTGATTTTGAACGGGTAGAAATATAGTCAAGATATTTATTATGTGTGGAAAAGGGTACGTCAGTTTTGATAACTTTTCAGATTTACTGTTTAGGAAGGAAAGAGATCGAAGTAACAGGATAAAATGTAGGCATTTAAAGCATGGCATCCTCGTTGGTACAGGCGAAGAATTGAAGAAATGCTTTTCGCTCTTGTATTCGTAACTTATTAGATTTCGGTAATGCGTTTTTTGGGTTGTGATGACCAAGTATTTCCCTCGCACGTTTTCCTGGATATGTTTCATCTTTGTATAAGATTAAATGTAAGTGTATGATGATTGCTGCTTATGTTCAGAAGCAATCAATTAATAAGCACGAAATTAGCGTACTAGAAATCATGGTGAATTTAACTTGTTATATGATTTTCAACCACAAAACTGCTTACATTTTTTTATCATTTCAGATATTTCTGACCTAATAAATGGTTATTTTTAATGTCATTGACTGGAAATTTATAATATTTTTTTCTTTTTTTTTATATCCGTTAGAATGTCATCGACATTGATTTTGGTTTAGTTTAGAAATTGGTAACTAGTTTTCGTGTGTTACCAAAACTTGTGCCAAAATTTTAACAATTATGGAAACCAGATACCAGTCTAAACAAGTTTTTATTCAACTCGTATGCATTGAGATCATTAATTAAAAGATATATTTATTTTGAAGCACACGCATAGTTGGGACAGTTACAAATATCTTGCATGATATGGACTTTTAAAAAAATCAGAAAACAATAATTTTTTAAAATGCGTAAATTCTGAATTTTTATTTTTTTATTGTTTTATCGTTGTCAAAGTTTTCAACTTACAGTTGAAGACTTATTCGAAGCCGTTGTATATTCAATGTCGAAAGTCAAAGCAAACAGCTAACAGTGACTATGAATTCATTATCGAATGGAGTACAAAAGCAACACTTGGACATTATTATGGCTAGTAAGGGAATGAAAAGCATTATTATTATTATTATTATTATTATTATTATTATTATTATTATTATTATTATTATTATTATTATTATTATTATTATTATTATAGTCGATGCTTTTGATGAACTGTGTACGCCAAGATTATCACCGACAGCATGTAAGCGTGGATTCCGACCATACAAGAAACGAAATATGGAAGTATTTGGGGGAGGTGGAAGATGGTTAAATGATGATGATGATGATGATGATTCTTATTTTAGGCTTACCCTTCATGCCAGCAAACTGGGATCCCATTCCGGGATGTGACAGCTTAGGGAAGGGATGCGTCTGGGATGGGAAGGGGGAGAGAGGAAGGGGGCGACATGGGTTCCTCCTCCGGTCTGGGACCCTTTAACTGTCCTGGACAACATCTTATCAGGGACATTTGGGTACCTGCTAATCTGACCACCGTAATGGATTGAATGCCTAAGCCTATCAAGAGCCATATTTGAAAGGGAGAGGGGTACGGAGATAAGGCGTAGCTGGAGGGAGGTTCCTATCTCAGGAGATGGTTTGTTTTACCTAATTGGATTGTTCTGTTTTATCGGGATTTTCTCTCGTCTTATCAAACCTCGTTATATATACGATCTCTGTCACGGGTGTATTTCCAATGTGGTGTTTCGTCTATCCTTTCTCGGAGTCTTGGGCAAGCTCTACGTAGTGGATTCTCTCGACAGTCCGTTTACGGACGCCGTTTCTGCCCTAATTTCGTAGTTTCAGGTAACGGATGGAATGTCGTCTTTATAGGCTCTTTACCGGTTGAACAGGTATCTTCGCCGGTGACACAACTACATGCCTTATGCCCCGTCAAATACTGACGGACCTGCGGATGAGTTGTGTAGAGGAGACGCGTAGAGGCCAAAAGGCAGTTTTCTGACTGTGAATGCCTTACGATACTTTGTGGGCATACGACTTATTCTGCTTTCTGATTGGCTAATGTCATTCTCACTGGCCAATGAACTGAAGGCTTACAATTTTATCTCCTAAACATTTTAGAGATTAATTTCTTGTCTGTGATGTTGTCATGTGACTCTGGCCTCGGTTACCGCATGAATGCTGTGTCCACATATTTTCCGAATATCTTACGTCAAACTAAATTGTCGTTTGATATTTATTAGTCCGTAAGGATTAACGTAACAGAAATGTGTTCCGAAAAGGTTAAATATGGGTTTGACTATCCAACGTACACCTATTCATCTGTATAAACATTTATTTAAATTTGATCAATGATAAAGTTTGCCAAAATAACTTTTCATTCAGGATCATATTATGATATTTCTAACGTTGGCTACGCTTATATTCTGTTTAGTTTGTATTTCATAGTTACCAAAATTTGTCTGGAAATACCTGAATGTGAAATAATCTTATTATTTGCAGGGAAATGTTTTGCAAACATTTTCATTTTACCTCTTGACATAGCCTCTTTGTCAGTGTTTTGTCAGGTTCACATTAAAAAATGTCCTGATGTGCAATATTTTTATTATTAGTATGGAAATGTTTTGCAAACATCGTCATTTTCCAGTTACTAATTTATTGGACTTTTTTTATCATTAAGCATGGCAAACACTGCAAAGAACACATGGTAGGCTTACTTTAATCTCTTAATCATACCTCCCACCTTTCTGGTAGTTTTTACCTCTTGACATAGCATCGTTGTTAGTGTTGTGCCAAGTTCACTTTATATAATACCCTGAAACACCTCTAAAATACCCGCTTTTCTATTCAGTTCGTGAACTCAGATTACTTTGTGTTTAGTCAAACCCAAAACAGTGCAGTAGATGATACATTGTTCTAGGGTTGTTGTGGCCTATTAGTAACATTTCTGCCTGGTGATCGCCAGACTGCGGTTTGAGTGTAGCTCAAACTCGTTAGTTCCTTTAGTGTCTGCATCCTCAACATCCTTGTGAGCTAATGACGGGGATTTGGGGAGCTTAGAGGTCTACCTGCTGAGACATCGTCAGCCATTACCTTGGGGCCCCCCCCCCCCCCCGGTCCTAGCTTGAGGGTTCTTGGGTGCTGATCATATGGTGAATCTCTTGTTAGGTCAATGTCACTGTTTTTTGTCTCTGCCATTCATGAGCGGCCTATATATATATATATATATATATATATATATATATATATATATATATACATATATATATACATATATATATATACATATATATATACATATATATATACATATATATATACATATATATATACATATATATATATATATATATATATATATATATATATATATATATATATATATATATATATATATACATATATATATATATATACATATATATATATACATATATATATACATATATATATACATATATATATACATATATATATATACATATATATATACATATATATATATACATATATATATACATATATATATATATATATATATATATATATATATATATATATATATATATATATACATATATATATATATATATATATACATATATATATATATATATATATATATATATATACATATATATATATATATATATATATATATATATGTATATATATATGTATATATATATGTATATATATATGTATATATATATATATATATATATATATATATATATATATATATATATATATATATATATATATATATATATGAAATTGGATAAAGGAATAGCTATTATAAAAGTGTGAAACTTTCATTTTCTATATGGATTTTCTAATTTCTGGTACTTTCTCGCCTTTTTCCATTTTGAATAGCATTATGCCTGATAAGCAGAAATAAAGAATGATATATTACTTTACTTTAATTAAACGCAACTATAGTACCACCTTCCATCCTTCTGGTACAAGAGGATCAGGAAAAGATCCCTAGAAATTCTTACATGTTTATCAAGGAACATGATAAGGCGAAGATACGGACTATTCTTGGTGCCGTGCATAATACCTTCCCAAGACAATGTCCCATTACAATGTCTTGGTCAAGGACAAACTTCAAGCTGATACTGAGGCCATAGACATATACAACATGGGGATGACAATACAGAGGACCATGTTTCGACCTAATTTCAAAGAGGCTGTTCTGTTCAACATTGTCTAGCATCGACATAGCTGCGAATGTAACATATTTAAGTTTTATGGCACGGTGTTATCTGTTATTAAATGGAAGAGCTTATTACTACTTGGAATTTGGTAGGGGTCGTCATTCTTGAAGACAGTTATGATACACATTTTGATTTATTTTCGGACAATTAGCTATATATATATATATATATTATATATATATATATATATATATATATATATATATATATATATATTATATATATATATATATATATATATATATATATATATATATATATATATATATATATATATATACACATACATATACATATAAAACTATCCCGCTGTTGTTGCTCTACAAAGTGAACATTACACAAGAAACATTGGGTGATATTTTGTGGATAGCCGAGCAAGAAATTGTTTAACAATCCCCATTGTCGGTGGAGAGAAACCACAATCTCTGACCAATTTGTCTGGTAGATAGGTCAGGGGATACTGTTGACACGCAGACAGGAGAATAATATTCCTACAATGGTGGAACAAAAGATGCTTAGCGTACGACATAGTCATCGACATCATCATCTCTCCAGGTGTACTTCTGGAACAATGCACAGCTCTCTGGTAGCATTGGGTAATGGGGCTCTGTAGGCGAAAGCAGAAGTATTGGGGAAGCTTTAATGGATCAAATATACTAATATCTTATTGCGATGAATTGCATTTAGGAAACTTGATACGAGATTGGCAAATAAGAAAACAAACTTGTTTGACTCAATTTTGTCTTTACATCCTACGCCTCTTGATTTTAGATGTCGTTTTGTATTAATGGTAAGAAAAATAAGACATTGGTCACGGTATTTATTCAAGTAAAGGAATGACACTAACACATTAGCTATTTAACCCAACAATACTCTGTGTTAACTGGTATCTCAAGGGCAAAAACTTCCACTCCCACATTCATCCTTTTCATTTCCTAATCTTGGATGCTACATTTTTCCTTTTAATTTCTTAATCTTGGATGCTACATTTTTCCTTTCAATTTCTTAATCTTGGATGCTACATTTTTCCTTTTAATTTCTTAATCTTGGATGCTACATTTTTCCTTTTAATTTCTTAATCTTGGATGCTACATTTTTCCTTTTAATTTCTTAATCTTGGATGCTACATATTTCCTTTTAATTTCTTAATCTTGGATGCTACATTTTTCCTTTTAATTTCTTAATCTTGGATGAACTCCCTGTACAGTAAAAGCTTCATACACTATCGCTTTGGGGTTGAAAAGTTTTTGATATCTATGGTATAAGCTTATGATTCTTCCTTGGTTCAAGTTCATTATCTTTTATTCCTTCTTCAATTTCTTGCAAATTGCTCTTATTTGAACATCTTCACTGCAACTTTCTGATCTAAATTTCATAATATGAATACTTATTTTTACTGGAGTCATTGATAATTGTTTGAAGTAAAGATTTCATACCGTATTGCGTTTATTTCAATGTTCTTGACAGAGGAGGATCAAAACACTTCTTCCTCATTATTATACGTGATTTTATGTCCTGCTGGACATTCAACTACATTTTATTCGTCAACCTTTTATGGTTCAAATTCCATGGACTCGTCCGATACAGTCCACTCACTATCTACTCAAATTAGCTCTTCCAATTTGTCCCTCATTTTTTCATCCTTAAGTTGTAGTAGAATTCCGTTCACGCTCATATTTGTTTGATTTTTTCCTGGGAGAGAGTTTTGGTCGATTTGTAAGTTTTAAGTGAGAAAAATTTGAATGATTTATAACTGCTGATAGTCTCTCTCTCTCTCTCTCTCTCTCTCTCTCTCTCTCTCTCTCTCTCTCTCTCTCTCTCTCTCTCGAATAGGGAGGATTTGGGAATAGGAATTAATGGTTAATTTGTATAGATAGATATTATATATATATATATATATATATATATATATATATATATATATATATATGTATATATATATATATATATATATATATATATATATATATATATATATATATATATATATGGGTGTGTGTGTATGTATGTATGCATGTATGCATATATATCTATAATATATATATATATATATATATATATATATATTTGTATATATATATTTGTGTATATATATACAGTATATATATATATATTATATATTCAAATATGCCACATATGCCCCCTCATATCGAATTCGCTCTGCTATGGGATCTCAGACCCATTTAGGAATTCCTATAGTGATTGAAATTTCTTCCAACACGAGGATTCGAACCTATGACCGATAGAAATGAGAGTAAACATATATATACACACACACACATATATATATATATATATATATATATATATATATATATATGTATATCTTACATATACAGTATAAATATATGTATATATACTGCATATATACTATATATATACAGTATATATATATATATATATATATATATATATATATATATATATATATATATATATATATATATTATATGTTTGTGTGTGTGTATAAGGAAGGACATCCATTTTTAAGATTTTTATTAGAACTGTTGATAAATGCTTCTATCATTATTTATATTATACAACAATATCTGTAGAATGGTTTATTATTGATTCATATTTCTATCTGGCTTCTAGCTGATGCAATCGCTTGTAATGATTTCATTTATTTTAGACCGATAGGTGTCTCCAATGGAAGATACGGTCAATAATTTTTATTTAAAGATGTATAGAGATATGATGTTTTGGTTCCTTTTGATTTTTAAAATTTTTTGTAGTGTTTGCATTATAGAAGGTAATACTGTGAATCAGCATAAACAGGGATTTTCAATGAGGAATACTTATAGTTCTCCATCTTTTTATATGTAATTCTTTGTTATAAGAAGAGATGTAGAGTATATCTATTTCATTTAACACCTATAAGTGTTAGAACAATGATATAAAGAGAAGGTGTTAACTTTATTATTTCAGTCTCCGACAATAACGGTTAGAACTCTTTAGAAAAATCTGCCAGTAAATTATTAATAAAATACAGTTTTGAGGAGCATATATCTAGTTAGGTTTTTATATCGGAATTTTATAATCTCGTTGATTGCTACATATATCAATATTTAAAATTGTTGTTCTAATGAACTTTACCCTTATCGATATTCTTTTTCGTTGCGAAACTGTTTTTTTCTATTTTTCATTTCTCATATATTGTTTCATACACAATTTTTATAATTACTGCCCAAATCAACTTTACTATTATTGATATTATTTTTAGATGCGAAACTTTTTTGATTTGCCATTTCTCGTAGATTTTTGCATATACATTTTTTTAATTGCTCTCAGAATCAACTTGACTCGTTAATATTCTTTTTAGTTGAGTAATTTTTTTTTTTATTTGTCATTTCTTTTAGATTGTTTCATATAGGCTACACTTTTTTTAATTGCTTCCCTAATCAACTCGACTCTAATTGATATATTATTTTTCGTTACGAAACTTCTTTATTATTTGTCATTCGTTTATAAATCAAATTGATGAACTGCAAGATGGCGACAGTAACCTATGCATAGGGAGATGGCTGAATGATACTGGAAATGAGATAGGTAGGAGAAGGAAGAGGTAACCAGCTTTGAGGGGGTTGGGGATAAGGGATGGGGGTCTTCTCGATGTTGGCTGCTCTCCTTCCCCTGCTGATACGGACTCCAAGTCACGTTAGTGAAGCCCCTTTTTGATTCTAATCCTCGATTGGAACTTTCAAGGCCCCTCCTCCTTATCTGCCTCGACCGGAAGCCCCGTTGACCAATCCCCTTCCAAGTATTAAACCTTTCAAGTGTCAAACTCCCCCTTTTGGAACACACACCCTTGAGGCTTCTGTAGCTAAACACCCACCCACCCTTTCTCCCTTCTCCCTCCTGTTCTTCCACCATCTCCCTTTGCTCACCCTTGGAGCTCGCTTTTGTTTTTCCCCGCAAGATTTAGATCTCTTGTCTCTCCAGAGGTCTCGAATTTCCTTTTACGTCACCCATCGATTGATTCTTCAATGCTTCAACTCTGACACCTTGGCCAGACGAGCACAGCGATGAATGCTGGAAATGGCACATGCTTCTTGGCATGTTTTTCTTCTATCAATTTTTATTCCTTGGAATATATATATATATATATATATATATATATATATATATATATATATATATATATATATATATATATATATATATATATATATATATAAATATATATTTATATGTATGTATCATATATACATTACATATTGCCTCCCTTATTTACATTTTTATTTTTTTTCTTCGAAAGTGGAATATTTAGTATCACTTCAAAATGAATGTGCTAATGTTTGATTACTGATTTCATGTTTTAGTTCATCATCTTAATTTCAATGGACTTAATTCATTTTTGGGACATTTTACTCAATTCATCTTAGAACAAACACTATTAGAGATAGGACTTTACAATTATTTTTGGCATATGGCTAACTAGAGTACCTTTCTAATAATATATAATTTTACATATTTCTTAGAATTTTCATACCCTTAAGTAATAAAAGAAATAGAAGAAATGGTGATAACTGGACGTATATGTTCAATGGTACCTAACGGATTTGGAATATCGAGACAAAATACAGTACTTCTAATGGAACTCATTAATAGCACATCATAGCTGATAACATACGGTCCTTCCAATCAGAAGATATGTCTTATTTTCAAGTAAGCAAGTTCTTGTATCTATTGTTGTACAAGAATTGTTATATATCAATTTTTACCTAAAACATGTAGTTTAATACACACAATCTAAAATTTATATTAATTTCCTTCATCCTTTTCTGGTAGCTTTTTGTTGTTCTGTTTTGTATTCAATTCTCATTTTACGTTATTGTCTTCTTCAGAAAGAAGTGTACTGTTTTTTCCTTATTTCAGATGAAACCTTTTGTTTAATTGTTTTATGGAGTAATCAGTTCTTCAGTTATGCATTCCAGAAAAAACACTATTTTGTTAGTGTTTTTATTTTTTTTTTTCATAAAAGAACAGAAACCGTACACTTCTATAAACATTAATTTAAAACCTGTTATATTAATTATGTGATGTGGAAAGCCTGCCAGTTCATCATTTCCAGCTGGAAATCCATCGTTCAACCCACCATTGAATTAGAAACCTTGTTCGCTCAAGATATTCTTCACCCGATAACACACATGATAAATCGCCATGTTATCCATTGGAGTAAACAACTAATTGTTCATATTTTTTATTCTTCATTTTAATTTCCCTGTCAGTGCTAGTAGGAAACCAGTTTGAAATATCTCTGTTCTGGAAGAAATATTAATTTTAGATCGTATGAACCCAGTTGTTTTATTTTTATTACAATAGAAATATTTTGATTTTGATGTAATCCAATTCCAAAGTCCTTTGAAACGCCTTATTTCAGAACATAAATAGTAGATTTTTTTCCATCAAAATACGCGTCAAATATCTATTTATTCCCCATGAAAAGCTTCAGCTATCAGTTATTCGATATAATTCTAAGAAAATTATGATTTTCTTTCTGTGTTTCGATATAATTCTAAAAGTTTTGATTTTCTTTATCTACAGTATATTTATAGAAGCTAATACACTTCCTTTATTTGATCAAATGTGGTCAGTTTCCATACCTAAAGGAACACATTCAGAAATATTTCATTATATAATATATATATATATATATATATATATGTTTGTGTACAGTATATATATAGATATATAAATGTATATACATATATATATATATATATATATATATATATATATATATATATATATATATATATATATATATTTAAATATATATATATATTTACATATATATATATATATATATATATATATATATATATATACATACATATATATATATATATATATATATATATATATATATATATATATATATATATATATATATATATGATATGTATGTATGTATGTATGTATGTATATTGGTTTTATAATTATCCTAATAATACACACAACGAGATTGGGCTACTAAACAGATGTTAGACCCCGTGAATAAAAGGTCAGATTTGATTCCTTCCTCTCTTATTAATTCATGTTTGATCTTTCCTTGTCAAGACAGATCAGTTGGGCGCTCCCTTTTTAAGTGAGATGGATTTTTGTCATTAATGGAGTTTTTAGAATTTCATGAGCATAGTTTTAAAATTTTGAATGTGTCTTAGGAAGTGGAATTTGATTGAGCATACCTTTACTGTCATTCCTGATCTTTTTTTAGGGTATTATTTATGTCATATGGTCGTGTTTTTTCCTCATAATACTGTATGTTTTTCTTAATATAATACTGTTTATGGGGCAATACGTCCTTGCGTTTTGAGAGTTTCAGCTAAAATTTGTGTGTAAAATTGTTTTGTATACCTACAACACTTGAATATGTACTGTATGTGACTTCGCGTTAATAATCAGAATCATTTACTGCAAGATAGTCCCTATCTCTCTCTCTCTCTCTCTCTCTCTCTCTCTCTCTCTCTCTCTCTCTCTCTCTCTCTGTTCGTTCGTTTTTATTGAACAAGTATTTTTTTTTTCTTTGGTATGCTCTTCACTTTTTATTGTTAGCATCATTTCATCTAATGTTTACATTTTAATATGTTCAAAGCAGCCTTTTGATTATATTTATTAAGCAGTTTAAGTGGAACTTAACTATTTATTAATACAATTACTTCTCAAGAAATAGAACAACGTCTTAGTATATTTTCCTGTCTGTCTGTCAGTCTGAAAACCAATGAATAGTTTCGTATGACAGTATTCCAAAGAACAAAGTATAACCTCCATTGAATTAAAACAGAAATTACTCGGAAACGGAGTCTACCTCGTCATTCATGGTATTTTTATCATTTGCTTTTTGGCAGCTCTCTATATTTACAGAATAGAGCAAGCATTTGCTCTTTGTTGAAGTAGACGTAAACACCAGTTTTTTGGTGTGTCTAATGTATTAGCTTTTATAGTATTTGTGTCATATAATGAATGTTCCTCTGTGGGTCAGAGTATTTAGATTTTCTCAGTTCAACATAATCTTGTTTTTTTCATGGGGTTTTGTAGAGCAGATATAACAAACGGCGAAAACAATGCCTACCTTATTGAGTCATGATGTATTACCTATTCTAGTCAGGTGAAATCATGTCACATCTTCAATCATCCTAAAATTAATGTTGTGGTGGAGAAGTTAAACTATGAAGAATCATATAACCATGAGTGTGAATATTGTACAACATTTAAACAGGGAATAGAATATGACAGGATCCTTATGAATCAAAATATGCGAAATTACGGTACCTTCCACAAAGTCTAAAGTAGCATTTAATGAAGATCCATGAGATGGTTTTGGGGACTACCACGTCACGAAAGCGAAATAGGACCTCCCTGGTACCTAGGGTGGTTTTTGAATAAATCTAGGTTATCCTACAGTGTGCTTCGCTCTGTTTTCGTCTGGGATATGACTAACGAGGAGGCTTTACTTGACGTCTGAAAACCATTAGGGTAAACCCTTCATTGTTAGATCATGACTGTTTTTCTAGAGGACCCGCACCGTAAAATTATCCCTTGTTCGTGATGATATATGCACTGACATCATTTTGTCTTTTGGTGTTTCCCTTGGAGTGACTAGGATCCATACGGGAGGGATGTTATTCGATTTGTAGTTCTACGCAATGTTCAAAGTACTGAGTAACATCATAGGCCTCTTAGAAATGCTTTTAAATTACTGATTCTTTGACATAGCCTAGTGTTATGTATTTTTAACCCTTTATGTGTGTTTAACGGTTTTTTGTGTTTTTCCTTAGTTGATATTTGACAAACATCTGCAACTTAGTGAATCTCTCTCTCTCTCGTCTCTCTCTCTCTCTCTCTCTCTCTCTCTCTCTCTCTC
The DNA here is from genome assembly GCF_036898095.1 of Palaemon carinicauda. Taxonomy (NCBI): domain Eukaryota; kingdom Metazoa; phylum Arthropoda; class Malacostraca; order Decapoda; family Palaemonidae; genus Palaemon; species Palaemon carinicauda. Next base: position 12,686,395 of record NC_090764.1, read on the forward strand.
TCATAACTTTGAGACTGACTTGTTGAATGTAGTTCATTTCGGATAATTGATTTCTTTCTATGCGAAAAATTTTCTTCGTAATTAAATAATTGAAAGAGAGAGAGAGAGAGAGGAGAGAGAGAGAGAGAGAGAGAGAGAGAGAGAGGAGAGAGAGAGAGAGAGAGAGAGAGAGAGAGAGAGAGAATTCTCTTTTAAAGAAAAAAAAACATTTTGAGTACTAATTTCAGATTTTAGCCTATATAAATCGTCGGCAAAATCCTATCGATCTGTATTCCCCTGAAACCAAGGAATTTCATGCTCCCATTTCTTTTCACTTATTATCCTCCCCCTCTCCCTCGCCTCCCCTCCCCTCCCCTCCCCTCCCCTCCCCTCCCCTCCCCTCCCCTCCCCCAACCGTTTTCCACATTTTTCGGTCCGTTGACTTATAACAAACCCACCTTTATTAACGTCCATTAGACGTCATTAAAGGCAGGTAAGAAATCGGGCCAAGGATCCGGCCTTAGCCATATCCGATATGATGGGAATTAATGATCTGCGGAACATGAAAACAGGTGAAGGTTTATATACATTAGCGGTGGCATCTAGTGCCGTTGGCCGCCTAAATGCATACCGTCTTATTCAAGTGATTTTTTTTTTAGCATCTCCCCTATAATAAACAGCAAGTGTCTTGCTATATATGTGAACACACACACCACGACACACACACACACACACATATATATATATATATATATATATATATATATATATATATATATATAGATACATTTATATATAATATATATTATGTATATATATAATATATTATATATATAGATAAATAGATAGACAGATAGATCTTTCCGGTTACGCTCCGGTGGCATTGCCAGATGTATAACTACTCGGCTCCTTCCCCGTTCCTCGGGTAGGGGGATAGAGGGAGTAGTCCTATCCGGGAGGGGGGCGGGGGTTTGCGGTTGCGTGCGTGTGGATAATTATCTAAACATTTAGCTGTCATTTTGACAGGTCGCGTTCACTTGTTATTGATAACAAGGCAGGAGACTTATTTGTTTTTAATGTTTTTTGTCATGACAGTTTTATAGGGTTTATTTTATTGTTACACTTGGTGATAATAATTCTTGGTTAGAAATATGAATTTACTTAATTTTTAGTTATTTAAGCTTGTAGGTCTATTTAATATTTTCGTTATGCCAGAACGAAGCCATCATTAATCGAATATTTCATATCTTATTTGTAATTTCATCTTTAATTTGTAAAGATATGGGTTATTAAAATCCCAGTTATTGTTGATATTTTTGTTGATTAGAAACGATTAGATGATCTAAAACACCCCTGTTAAATGAAATGGACAAGTAATTTGAAAGGTATTCAGACTTCCATGATAGTATTTTCAACTATCTTGCTTTTATGGGTAAAACAAGGAAAGATGATATAGAGATGATGCCATTTTTATTGCTTTCTTACTGTCTTGGGTAAGATGTGGAAAAAAAATTGTATTCTGAAAAGAACGATTTGACCATGAATGAATCTCCTTCGGGGACAACTCATGAGCTATCCTTGATCATCATGATTAAGTAGTAGTCTCTCTCTCTCTCTCTCTCTCTCTCTTTCTCTCTCTCTCTCTCTCTCTCTCTCTCTCTCTCTCTCTCTCTCTCTCTCTCTCTCTCTCTCTCTCTCTCTCTCTATATATATATATATATATATATATATATATATATATATATATATATAGAGCCTATTATGTAGGGGAGATTGTGTGCGTGCGTGCGTTCATGTTATGATGGGGATTTTTTTCCTTTCAATTGTAGAGGTGCAGTCATACTTTTCAATTCTGCTCTTCATTTGTCTAGTTTTATCTGTTATCAATTCACACTGATTTTTTTTAATGAATTTCCCACATTGGTAGGCATTTATTGTGTTACCCTTCTCTCTAAATCGGCTCCACTTCTCTTGCCTTTCTTCTTTGACATTTTCCTTATTTTCTCATATTCTGAGCCTCTCATCTCGCTTCACTACCCCTCCCGCATCCTTATATCAGTCCACCTTCATCCCAGATTAGGTCAGTGATCATGAGATTGCAGCGCTAGATCAATGCCAGTCAATCAATTACTTCCTTTTCTTTCACAACTTTCTTCTTACATTTTCTTCTTTGCTTCTTTTGAAATGTTCTTTCTTCTCTCTCTCTCTGTCCTACTTCTTCCTCACTCCGCCTCCTATCCTAGTCGCGCATTTCCTCACTATCTTAAAATCACTATTAATATCGTTTAATCCCATTTATAAGGGATTTCTATTAACGACTCCGGAAAATCCACGAGGGAATTAATCAGGAAGGAGCTTAAGGATCTTCGGGAATTTTAAGACCCTGAGAATGAAGGACGGCAGGCTTAGGAGGAAGGATTTGTTATGATGAAAGAAATGGTATATGTGACGGAACACTTGACTTGCTAAAGAGGCGAAATTTTTGATGATGGGAAATATTGCTTACCTGATGAGAGATGGGTTATTAGTACGAAAATTGTTTATAAAAATCATGTGTATGACCTTTCTAATGAAAGGTGTTAGGTGAAGTAATGAAATTTTTGGTGAGGAAAAAAGCATTTGAATGAAAGAGCATTTGTGATGATGGCTAAATGTCAGAGGTGATGAAAGGTGGTGGTTAAGGACTTTGCATCCCTGATGACCTTGGAAATTACAGATGTAATGAAAGAAAAAAATGTTATGGAAATAGAATTAGGATATAGGAAAAGGTCTAATGTGGTGAAAGATGACAGGCTAAGGAAGTAGCTTTCTGGGTCATTGGGAAAAACCAGGTGATGGAATTGGTGCTTATTAGTAATAGGGCATTGGTGATGAGGACAAGCATCGATTGGGGCAATATGAGGAAATATTGAAATAATGGTACCATTTTATGGCAGGAATATTTTGATGATATTGATTTATTATAGGTCTGTCTGTCGGTCTGTCTGCTATGATTGCCCCATGAAAGAGGACAGGTTGAGGAAGTAGTTTTCTAGGTCATTGGGTAAAGGCATATGTGATGGAACTTGTGTTTATTAGTAATATATTATAGATGATTAGTGCAAGCATCAGTTGGGGCTATGTGAGGAACTATTGAAATAATGGTATCATTTTATGACAGTAATATTTTGATATTGATTTATTGTAGGTCTGCCTGTCTGTTATGATTGCTCCACCTTATTGAGACACTGCAAGGAATCTTGAACTCTAGCGTTGTGAGCCCGACAATGAGAATGATATAGGTGAAGACCGATATTATATGGTTAAGATGTTAGTATGTCCAAAACAAATCTGTGATGGTGATATGTTTCCTGATATTTTCATGGCATTGTTAGTGACCAAAAAGTTTCGGGGAAACCTTTTTAATGTACGCTCGGAGATATGATGACGAATAATTTGAGCAAGGTTTAGAAGACTTGCTAAATTTTTCAAAATTTTAGTCTCATTTGCTGTTAAAGTATTTGAATTTACCCAGGGGGATTATGAGCTATAGATATTTTAGATTTAGTTTTTCATATTTGTAACTATGAATTTTATGGGTAAGTGGTATCAAAGGGTACATCAAATGTCTTTATTGGCATTTTTTTTTTTATTATTACTCATACATTATCACAGCCATGATGTCGGGGTATAATTTCTGGGATATTTTATTATGAGATCCGGCGGCATTAACCAGCTATGAACGGTTTGGTAAATAATATTGTCATGCTATAATACTAATCAATCATAAAATTCTGCTCGCAAATTATTTCTAAGATGTCAAAATTATTTGGTGCCATATGAATGCTAGTTATGATGCTTATTTTTGCCAAATTAAAATTTTTTTCCAAAATTAACTTTAGAGAAACACATCCTGTCTGTTCCTTCTTGAACTTTTACAAACAATTGGTACATTGAGAAAGTCTTACTATTTTCGGTAATCATTCTGTCATGAGGAAATGTTTTAATTCTTTCATTCTAACATATTTTGAGTATTGATCTCCACCGTGGTCTTCAGCTACTGACTCTCATCTTGATTTGTTGGACAAAAGCTTGCGTTCCATTACATTTGTTTATCCCTGATCTGGATATTAATCTCTGTAGTGTGTGTGTGTATGTATGTATGTATATATATATATATATATATATATATATATATATATATATTATATATTTATATATATATATACATATATACAGTATATATATGTATTATATATATATTTGTGTATATATACATATATATATATATATATATATATATAGATATAAATATATATATATATATATATATATATACAATATATATATATATATAAAAATATATATATATATATAGATATAAATAAATATATATGTATATATATATATATATATGTCTATATGAAGCTGTTTCCCTGAACAAATGTGGCTCTAGACAAAAATATTGCCGCAATGAATTATGGATGATTCACTTTGCGGTAAAACTTCCATTACATTTGTCACCTTACACTCCGGTTTGAAGAATAATAGAAACAGATCTGTATCACGTATCTTATCAAGATATGATATCCCACGAAACTTGTTGATATCAATTCTCTCTCTCTCTCTCTCTCTCTCTCTCTCTCTCTCTCTCTCTCTCTCTCTCTCTCTCTCTCTCTCTCTCTCTCTCATCTTTATTTATTTTCTCAGACTTAGTCTATAGTTAAGGACGAAGGATTTTAGATTTTTTTTTTTTAGGTTTTCAACTCCCAATTTGATAATTATGAGATTCATAATAGTGATCACAGATAAGCCGAATAGTATTTTTAAAAGGTTATGGAAACCATTTGTATGAAAAATTTTTGAATAGTTTAGATAGGTCGGTCGATTATGTGAATATTTTATATTTTATAAAGAGGGCTAAGATCAAGTTTTCTATAGCCTAGACAAATTTAAGTCTGAGAATTCCTTCACTGAATTATCAAGGGAAAATTGGAATATATATATATATATATATATATATATATATATATATATGTATGTATGTATATGTATATATATATATATATATATATATATATACACATACATACATATATATATATATATAAATATATATATATATATATATATAATTTAAACACATG
>NC_090764.1:12691999-12701999 GCF_036898095.1 Palaemon carinicauda
CTTTTGCTAATAAAGTTGGATATTAACAAAAAGGTTTAAGACAGAAAAGGAAGAAATATATGATATGAAAAACCAGAGCGACCAAGATAATTGTCATACCAGTAAATCTGACTCTGGTATGGAAAATTATCTTTTTTAGCTGATGGTTATAGTTCAGAAAAGGAAGAGGTTTAGAATGAGAGTTTTCATGCCTAGTTCGAATCTGTTGCAAAAACCGAGTTTGATGAAATAAAAATGAAAATTTTTAGTTTTGCAGAGTTGATTAATTTCAATGTTATCTTCGATAGAGGGAAAAGAAATTTTTAACAGATAAGTATTGAGTTCCTGGAAGAAATAGGAATAAAGAGACTTGCAGAATTGCGTTGGGAATGCTTAATTACCAATTGAGGTATAACTGACCTTACCAATATCTGGTTAAAGCAAAAGAGATATGTAAAGGGTGATCTTAGAATGAGATGAATGGTGTAAAATATGGGCATAAATATTAGTTAGAAAATTTCAACTAGAATTTGACTTATCAAACGTTTTTTTAATGTTATTTACAGCAATTTGGATATTTGATATTGCACTAACAGTAATTGCCGTCGCAAGGTAAAATTAAAAGTAAAAAATTTTATTGGTTTCATAAAATAGGTAATGATAATGATAACTGTAGTCGCAGTGGTGGTAAAAAATTATATGGAAGGAACATCAAAAGGACTAGAAGAAGCTGTAGAAAATAAGAGAAATAATAAAACAAAGATTAGAATACACAACACGTCGGAGGTATGCCCAACCGCAGCCTTTCATGATTGAATGCAGATAATTCCATCATCATCATTATCATCTCCTCCGCCTATTCACGTAAAGGGTCTCGGATAGATTTCGCCAGTCGTCTCTATCTTGATCTTTTTATTAAATACTTCATTCATCATCAACTACTGCAACACTTCATAGTCCTCAGCCATGTAGGATTAGGTCTTCCAACTCTTCTAGGATTATAATAATGATGACAACAATAACGATAAACGTTTGGTGAAGAAGTGAAAGATACAAAATGTAAAAGGCACCTAAATTACCCAGAATAAAAAAAAAAATTTCCGTCATTAAGATAGTTTTTCGTTTTCCTTATATCACATAGATTTAATTTCCCCACTTCACTGTTTAAAATCTTTTGAATTAACGGGTTGGTACTCTTAGTTTGTTCTGAGAATCACAAGACATTGCTCGTATGATTTAATTGATAATTTAGGGGTTCCTAAGAAAGCTATTGTGAACAACGGTGATGTGTCTTTTTGTTTTTTCGCCGATAGTGTTCTCAGTAAAAAATCATCTTTAAAAGCAGATCTTTTGGTTTTTCACCTACGAGTTGTTCATAAGGAACCTTCACAAAAAGTAGCATGACGTAAATAACAATATTTTTCCGGTGCCTATAGAAACCAAATCTCACAGCAATCATGTTGCCATTCATGCACAGCTTATGGTGGCGCTGTGTGAAGAGGTAATCATATCTCTTAGATCATTTTTTGAATTATGTCCCTGATAAAGGAAATGAAAAACAAGGAAATTTGTAACAAGGAAATAAATACAATAAAAATGTGTAACAAGGAAAATTAATACAAGGAAAATTTGCAACTTTATTCGATAACTAGATTATCTAGAAAATATTACCTGCACAGGTTTTTGCTTTCATTCCGATTTATGTTGAATTCCTCTATATATCTACGACCAAGTCCCAATGTGAGAGAACGTGTTTTTTTTTAGAAGGGGTGAGTTTGGCTTAATAGGCATTATCCTTTAATTTCTAAATTGCATATATTTTTGTAATTAGGGTTCACTATATAAAATCAAAGAAGAGTATGGAAACATAGTATTGGTATATAGGTAAAAGATAACAAAAATCACGTTAGCAGGCGTGAAGATTTTTCACAGAGTACGTAAAAAAAAAGGGAGCGTGAGGGGGGCTTAGAGGGATTGTGGATCGTTAATGGAATGAGTGATTGCTTGAGAAAGAAAAGCTGGAAGGAAATTTATTTTGGGGGAAGATCATAGAGAGATGGAGAAATGGGAAAAGGGGGGAAAAAAAGGAGAGCTAATGAGGGGGCTGGAGGGCGATGATCGAGTGCCAAGTATCTGCCAATAGGACCTTTTTGAATTGTTGGACTGGAGCGAAGGGGGTCGGTGGGTGGGTGGACGTCATTGAGAGAAGGGTGGGAATGCGAAAGAAAAATGGATTGCACTCCTGCCACTTAGAGGAGTGCGTCTCGGGGCACTCTCCGCAGGGGTTTGAGGACCCCCCGCCTTTTTGGTTTTATGGACCTTTTCGTCGGAGAGTAATATTCCAGTTCCTTCAACTTTGGCATTTGCCACGTTGTCCCGCCGTTGAATTCAATAAGTAGCGGCAATAAAAGGTGGTGCGAGGGGGAGAAATACGATTGGAAGGCGATTTAGGCCCAGCGTGTCGTGGCGGGGGGGCTTCGGGGGAGAAAAGCGAAAACGCATCAGCTGTTAGAAGAAAATGGACCTCCGGCAGCCCTAATGGTTGTGCCAAGAAGCATTCATTGAAACCTGCTGATATCCTCAACTCTTACTCTCCTCTTCTTCCTCCACCTCCTCCATCTCCTCCTCCTCGCCGGATCACTCCATAACTAGATTATCCCTCAAAACTGATCCTCTACAATCTCTACATTACTCAAGCTTGGATTTTTGAATTTGCTTTAGAAGCTTTGGTGGATTTAAAGTCCTGATATGGAATGCCAGTTTATTACATTTGGAGTATGTTTGTATTCTTGATTTATATCATTATACATATGTATATGCATGCACACATATGCTTATATATACATACACACAAAAACATATATATATATATATATATATATATATACATACACATATATATACATAAATTGTGCTGTGTGTAATTATGAAGACTCCCCTTATATAGTTTAATTTTTTTCCCCCACGAAACGGGTTGCACCTGGATAATTTAAACTTTTAGTATCCAGACAATTTCTAGACAGTGGACTTACCCCAATCCCCTTTTCCTTTATCCGAGCTATTGGACGATAGTTAGGATTGGATTTCTGTTTGCAATGAACCACACACGTACATGTATGTACTGTATATGTGTTTATATAATATTTATGTATGTATGTACGAGTGTATGTATATATATATATATATATACATACATACATATATATATATATATTATATATATATATATATGTGTGTGTGTGTGTGTGTGGTGTGTGGGTGGGTGGTGTTGGTTTGTGGAAGTGTCACCGGAGTAGAACAATACACTTTTGAACCATCTGTCTAATCCTTTTTATGTCTTTAGTTTATATACTTTTTAACGTTTCGATATACTCGCTTCCTCGTAATCTAAATCATCCTTCATTCTGCCACATGACTAGACTATCATTCTCTTTTGCATCTAACTAATTAAACTGTTCAGTTCTACAACTTTGACGGTCTTAGTTTTACTTGCATTCTACATCCAAACCTTCAACTCTTTTACCCTTCACATAATGCTTTTGTATCTATTCACAAATATCTATACAAACCATCCATGTCCATTCTTCTGCCATCAATGTTAACATTAATTTTCTATCTTTTGAGTTTTCATTTATTCATATAATCTTACTCCTGCTCACATTTACCATAAAATATGTTCTCCTCTTTCAATTCGGCTCCATTAGAAAGGTTAAATCAGTCTGAACAATTCATATTCTGTACTTTACATCTTCCACCCTCCTCATTTCCTTTTTATCAATTATTTTTCTAATCATGTGTATACTACATTTAGTTTAATCCTTTGAATTACAACTTTCTCTTGTTCCACACACACTCTTCCTTATCTAAACCTGCATCTTGCCAAACACTTCCCCTGGTATGATAATTGGTGATATGGCCCTATAGTTTTTGCAGTCGTCATTATCACCCTTTTTTCTACTCGGGTATAATTATCTCACCACCCCCCCTTTCCTTCATAGCCTTTACCTCATCCCATACAGTTATTAAAAAATTTGGTCTGCTATTTTATACATTTACCAAACTTCAAAATCTCTTCCATTTTACTACATTCACTGAAGATATTTTTTTCTAAGATTCTGAATTTTTTTTCTCTGTAGAACGATTCTCCAAGAAGTCTTTTTTTACTATCTCACGTTTATTTTGACTTCCTGTCTTATTTTTTTCTCGTTTTCTTCTTGGTTACATTATGTATCTTACTGTATGCTTGTACATGATCTGATTTTTATCATGCAATTTACCTCAAACGATATCCTTCTTTCCTTTATCACATTTTTTTTTTAATTCCAACTCTTGTAATTTTAATCTTCTTATACTCTAATAATAATCTACTCTTTCCATCCGCAATATTTTAACTTTAAACCCATATTGATTTTATTTACTTGTATGCTTGTCCTTATTTCAATAAAAACCATTGTTTCCCCACTCACCTCTTTCCTTCTTCATCGGAAATTAGTGTCCATCCTAGCTCTCGATTCATGCAACTGCCAGTCATCCTGATATGTACAGTTAAAATCAAAAGAACGCCGACAGTCAGGGGAAATCTTTCGTCAGATGTCTCTAGTGTTCCCATGACAAAACAGACAACGAGTTGCTCCTCTTACTACTGCTACGAAATGGGCGGAGCCTTCTCCAACCTTGGTGAATCAAAGACAGTAAACGGCTGTCTTTGTTAGCGGAAGCATTGAAATGAGAGAAAGAGAGAGAGAGAGAGAGAGAGAGAGAGAGAGAGAGAGAGAGAGAGATCAAATAGTTTGAGCTTACTCTAGTTAGTGAAGTAATGTAACAGCACATAAACTCCTTTTTAGACATTTATGCATATTAAAATATTGTCTGTCATTATTATACAAGGTTTCCAATGGAAATGATTGTATTATGCTCCCAAAAGCTTATCGTTATTTACAGTTTATAGATATTCATTGAATGTAACATTTCGTAATACCTGAGGATACTTTATTGTAAAATATTCCCAATTTTTTCAGATTCAGGGGTATGCGCCGTTTCAGTCTTTAGACTCTAAGCCACTTTCCCTTTATTCATCATTTATTTTACATTCTCATTGTTGAGCTTGGTCATCTCACCGTCTGCTATCTTGGCCTTGGAAGATTAGCATTGCCATTTGAACTAAAATCTTAAACATATATAGTGAAATCTTTACTACATTGCTAATTCAATCTTTATCGTCAGTGTTTTATTCACTTGATAATTATCGAAACTGAATTGGAGATAGTTATTACAGGATATAAATAACGGGACTATTTTGTTAGAATCAAATGCTTATCCAAATAATGGATGATTTGGGGGAAAAATAACTATAGTTGCTTTTGGATGGGTGGAAATTTGCTTCCTTAAGGATCCGTATACCAACATTTGTCCGGCTGCATATAGTTTGATCATATATTTTATACTCCTCTATACACCTTAAATGCTCTGTAGGAAAATTTAACCAGTTGCTTTAAAATCGACTAAGATATTTTCGTTAACTGGAATAATGATAGAGGAATGGGATATATATTGTATAAAAAATCTGAGGGGCACCACTTATTCATGGAAGCATGCTTCACAATGCAATTTTCTTTTACTTCGATGGAGATTGTAAAAACTAAGATAGAGGAAAATGAAATACAGATCTCCAAATGCCTTATTCCGGAATCCAGCTAATGAATATCTTGTCTTGGTGTCACACAAATATCAAATAGTTCCAAGTTGGAATGGTCAAGTGAAGGTGTTTCTGCTGCTGCTTGGGAGAGATTTCTTTTATCGGGGCACAGTGAGAAGCTACGAACCACAGTTGACGCCCTAAGACGAGCACCGAGGTAGAAGGGCATTCATTTTAAAGATAATATTTAATAAATAAATGAATAAATAATGATAGAAAGAAACACAAATATTAAATGATGAATTGAGGGATAGAGGAAGAAGCCCAGGAAATAAAATCTAAAGAATGAGAGAAAATATTTAGGAATCCATGAGTATCGCTCCTCAGCTGTATGAGATAGTGATTAAAAGGACAATCAAACTTTTATTTCCGAGATATTTTAATGTTTGGTTTTTCCTTTCTCCTACTCACGGCACCAGCTGTAGAAATTGTGGTTTAACTAATACCCTGATATGCTGAGGAGCTGGTATGGATAGCTTTGGCGCGAACAACCCAAACTAGAGCTTCACGGATAGTAATGCATTTTTCGCTTGTTAAGCGCCCATCTACCTTGCGTAATTTACCCGGTCAAGAGACCTACATCTAGCACCCCATACCTGGGCTAATTCGGGCACTTGATCATTGTAAATAAGGAATTTATCATACAAAGCTAAGCCTATTTGAATCAAGATTATAAGACCTTTGTGCATGAAATTGATAAGAAGTTGGTTTGATCTCAAAGCTGTTTAATTTCTCAAGATAAAGCTACTAGCAATTATATAATCATTGATAACTTACAATCAGGGTATTAGAATGGGGAATCATTTCGTGCTTATGCCATCTATTCGTGTATATTTTCAGGAAAAATTATAGGAGAATTCATTTTGGGAAAATAGGTATATCATAGTTTCATGACAAAATTTCTGAAAATTATGTCGTTCTGAGACTATGATTCGTCAATAAAAAAAATTTTCTAAACCCTTTGCCAGAATGTGATAGCGTCCTCATCTTCCTCAATATAAGTTATCTTCGATACGAAATAATAAATTCTGATTGTATTTTAGGTGCTTTGCAGTCATCAGTATCTATTATATCCATCATCGATTATCTATTATGCAAAGTTAATACTTAAATTTCGTTACTTATCGACCTTCATCAACAGCAGCTATTTTATTCTACTGCTGCTATCTTTTACAAATCAACTAATAATGAATCAGGTTAGCCAAATTTACTAGAACATTGACTGTTATCAAATAAATCTCAGGCAATAATACAATATCTTACAGGCTGTATCATGAGTCTACAAGCAGCCTGTCTCCACAACCCCTAAAACAGAAATGACTTTCCTATTTGCTCAGTGTCGGAATGGCCGGGGAAGGGGGGTAGAAGGGAAAACACACACCCCCCCCTTCCATGGAAAGTGTCTACTTGGTCCCTCTTACGAAAAAAGTAGCAATTGAAAAATAATATATATATATATAAATATATATATATATGTATATATATATATAATATATATATATATATATATATGTGTGTGTGTGTGTGTGTGTGTGTATGTGTGTGTGTTTTGTGTTTGTATTGAAAAGTTGAGACGTCAAATGATTATACAGAATTGAAATATGGCAACTCGATTTGTAAGATTTGTATACTTCTGCTAACAAAGACGGCCCTTTACTGTCTGATGCGCTAAGGTTTGAAAATGCCCCGCCCATTTCGTAGAAGTTGTAAGAAGAGCAACTCGTTGTCTGTTTTGTCATGGGAACACTAGAGACATCTGACGAAAGATTTCCCCTGAGCGTCGGCGTTCTTTTGATTCTAACTGTACCACAACAGCTTGTCTTTCCACTATTACATCCATTAATTTTCTCGTCCATCTGAACTAGACAAACAAGTTATCTTGGAAACTGATCTTTGCTATTTTAATCTTCCCCAAACTCTTAAGAATATTTGTTTCCTGTGGAAACGACATGTTTCTAACAACCATGCCCCATTTCTGAATATATTTCCAACATTATAACTTTACTCAAAGACTGAGGGCTTCATACCTGCCTAAACCATCTTTACCTTTGCCCAACTTGGCATTTTCATTGCTTAGAACACGCACCCTTCCAGTCTCCAAACGAAATCTTGTACAATTTAATTCTTTTAAAAACATTTAATTTGCATCGCATCCTTTTCTATTCTTGTGCCTTAAACGCAAATATATAATAATCTTTTTCTTCCCATCTCACTCTAGCTTACCCATATAATACTTAAACCTTACACATCTATGCTTTGTACAGTTGGTTTTATTAATTCCGGTAAACAGACGTGATCTTAGCTTCCCGTGAAGTGTACCGGAATTAATGAAGCCAACTGTACGCTAAGTAGGAATGAAATACTCAGATTGACGTATATTTTAAAGTAAAGACTACTATGATAACTATGGGGCATTTCCTCCCTCCATGAGTTCTGCTGTTTTTTTTACTAGGTACACCTCCACCTTGATATATATTATCCTTGTGCCTTGTGATAAAGTGTTTGACTCCTCTGCTATTGGTAGTTTCCAGTTCCACTGAAAAGTGCAATTTGGCTGTTGTATGCCGTTTTTTCATTATTTAATTGTAGTTATTCTAACCAAGGATACGGAAACTAACTCAAGAACTTCTGTTCTGAATCTGATATTTGATTTGTTTTGTTGTGTGAGTTATTGATATGAAAATAAAAGCGTTACAGACATTGATTCCATCACACAGCAACAAATCGGTATTATTATTATTATTATTATTATTATTATTATTATTATTATTATTATTATTATTCAGTCGAAGTTTCTAGTAAAATTTTATTTTTTGCCCAACTGATGCCAATAAATTACAATGTTTTGAGGTTGATTGATTTGAGGTTTTCTAGCCTCAAATCAATCAATCAACCTTAAACCATTGTCATTTATTGGCATCAGTTGGGCAAAAAGTTGAAATATTGCCACAAACAATAGTTCAAGGTAATAAGTTATCATGATAGTGTGAAAGCGTCTAAATGGAAGTAAAAGGGCGACTACCTTTCTGCTGACAATGTTGATTTATTTAGAAGAAAGAGGATTTCCTAGGTTTTGTATGAGAATCCTTTTTATTTTGCGAAAATATTAATCTTTTAAAAAGACAAAGCTTTTATTTTTTTAAACTAGTGTACGCCACCCATCAAAAATGACGGCTAAAAATTTAGATAGATTTGCACTTACTCGCACCCTCCTTTCACCAGGATATGACTATTCCTTCATTCGATACTCGTGCCCGGAAAATAAATATATATATATATATATATATAGAGAGAGAGAGAGAGAGAGAGAGAGAGAGAGAGAGAGAGAGAGATACACATAAAAGAATTGATTATGTCTTTAAAGTCATATACATCACTTACTGATATTTCGGAATGAGTCAGTGATATGCGAAACCTGTCATGATATTATTATTATTATTATTATTATTATTATTATTATTATTATTATTATTATTATCATTATCTAAGCTACAACCCTAGTTGGATAACTAGGAAACGGCCCAGTGAGGAGAGGAAATAAGGAAATAAACTATATGAGAAGTAGTGAAAAATTAAAATAAGATATTTTACGAACAGTAACAACAATAAAACAGATCTTTCATATATAACCTGTAAAAATAGAATATTTTACAGTTCTTTTCATAAATTAAATACTTGGATTCATGAATAATTAGTCACGATTTTATTATTGATTAGTATTTTTATTTCTTTGAATGAAATGTTTTCAGATAAACAATACAGATACTGAAAACAAAATTTTTTAAGTCATAATCGTTATTGCCAACTTAATTTGTTGTGTGGGTGTGTATATTTATATATATGTATATGTATATGTATACGTATATACATATATATATATGTATATATATAAAGAGAGAGAGAGAGAGAGAGAGAGAGAGAGAGAGAGAGCAGTTCCCACTATATATATATATATATATATGTATATATATATATATATATATATATGGTGGGAACTGCTCGCTCTCTCTCTCTCTCTCTCTCTCTCTCTCTCTCTCTTCTACCAAATACACTTTTGCTCTCTCTTTTGGTCGAGTATTAATAAGTTCCCAACAGGGAACAGTCTTTTCAAGGTCCTCCAGATCAAAAACTACACCGTTAAGAGTTCCTTCTTCTGTAACTTTGTGTTGGTCTTTGTTTTTTGTTTTTTCCTCTTGAGTGTTTATTTCCTATTGTTGTTTGTCTTATCTTGTGTACGCGACCCGTCAAAAAGGACGGCTAAATATTAAGATAGCACACACACGCACATGTACCCCTTCTCACCATGGTATGACTACTTCCTCTCCT
>NC_090764.1:12706999-12744499 GCF_036898095.1 Palaemon carinicauda
AATTGCTTTACGTATATCAACAAACATATGGTTGTAATATTAAGCGTATCTGTGAATGTCAATATTATTTTGATGTTTTTTGTGCATTGTTTTCTTCTACTGTACCATTTTTTATTATATCATTTTATGATGCATTGTCTTTCCCTCTTTTTTTCAGAAGATATTACTTTAAATTATGTTTGTAAACAAAATCGAAAAATTACTTACTTTTTATAAAACCTTTATATAAAATATTCTAAACAGTAGTCTTTCGTTCGTTAAGGGTAATTTTCATGTCATCTGTCTGCATATCCCAAAGTTGCTTAACTATGGCCTCTTTTATAGTCAGTTAAAAATTTAAAAACTAGCTATAATAAAGCCCATATGCAACTATTTTCGTTAATATATGTTCATACACCCATATATATTTAGATAAAAGTCCTTATGTATTTATAAAAATATTATATATACATATATTTTGAGATTATATCATATATACATACATGTGTGTAGAAATCACGACAGCTGACACGTGATAAATATGAATTATTTATTAAGCCAACAAAAGGGAAGGTGGTAAGACCTAGTCGTAGTACCTTCGTCTTATTAGTAATACCATTATGACTGAAGTACTAACTCCAATCTTTTCACTTTTCATTTCATGGTTATGTATATTTGTTTATATGTATTTGTTTATTTATACAGTGGCCAACATTGCATGGTAACTTCCTCTAATATTATATAATTCTTCTCATCCTCAGTGACAACCTTCTAATAGGGAAAGGACAAAAAATGGAACTATTTTGTACCATTGAATAATTCCGACACCTTTTTTACCCAATACCTTATTATTCATGTCCACATTTGTTAATAAATAACTATATTTCAATATGTAGGCTCTAAATGATACTGAACACATAAATGCCCCACATTTTAGAATTTTAAATTTATCAAGGAAATGTTGATTAGCAGTGATATTTCATGTAACATCGTATTATCCAAAGAGCATCTCGAATAATTTTACAAGATCTAGCATTGTCTTTACTGTCATCTCTGGATATTTATCTTGAATTTATTACTGTAGTGGCCATTGTTCAACATATATAAACCTTAATAAAGCTATAACCCAATGGTTGAAAAAGCTGTTGGAAGATATTAAATTGTACAACAGTTACAATCTTTGCGTTATTCTTTTGAGCTTCGGCTTCGAGATTGAGACAAATTATGTAGGATCAGAGAGATGTTGAGCATTATATATGCATTCGCATCTGGTGGAAGTTGCGGAGATAAAAGACCGTGCCCCAAACGATATATATATATATATATATATATGTGTGTGTGTGTGTATATATATGTATATATATGTATTTATATGTATTTATGTATATATATGTATATATATATGTGTGTATATATATGTATATATATGTATTTATATGTATTTATGTATATATATATATATATATATATGTATATATATATGTGTGTATATATGTATATATGTAACATATATGTATATATGTATATATGTGTATATATGTATATGTATATATGTATATATATATACATATATATGTATACATATGTATATATGTATATATATATGTGTGTATATATGCATATGTATATGTGTATATATATGTATATATATCATATATATATATGATATATATATATGTGTGTGTATGTATGTATATATATGATATATATATATATATATATATATATATATATATATATGCATATATATATATATAAATATATATATATATATATATATGCATATATATATATATGTATATATATTTATATATGATATATATATATATATATATACTGTATATATATATATCATATATATATATATATATATATATGATTATATATATATATATATAAGATATATATATATATATATGTACATATATGAAATATATATGTATATACATATATATGTATATATATGCGTATATATGTATATATATGTATATATATGTATGTGCGTACATATATATATATATATATATATATGGGATATGTATATATGTATATATATGTGTGTGAATATGTATTAATATGTATGTATATGTGTATATATATACATATATATACATATATATATATATATATATATATATATAATTATGCAAAATGAAGGTACCTTGATTCGAATTTTAAAACCGTACTAAACGCTTTCAGAGGTCAAGACTTTAATCATATGTATGTTTATATGATGTTTATTCTCCAGTTGTTTCCTCTAACGTATATAAACATGTTTTGTAATATTTGATTAGCTTTTACCTTTATTTTTTTACATTTGTTTTGAATATGTTTAATAATGTATTCCACTCTCCATAAGAAAATATTAAGTAATGTGGTGAGATAAAAATTTGATTTGTCTCAAAATTTGACGGAAATCTGGCTTATAATTGAAAGTTTTTTGTTCTAAACTTTTTCATTCTTCAAATCGACTTGATGTTGAAATGTCATTATTCAAAATAGGTGCAAAAGGACTGAACAATATAACATGATTTATTTTCATGAAATATTTTATTAATAAAATTGGATTTAAGATTTTCATGCTGAATTGCAAAGAGAGGGCAGAAATAACTCTAAGGTTTTTGTTCACAAACTTGAATAAATTTGAATATGTGATAAATTGCACTCTACCAAGTGTGAGTGTGTATGTATATATATATATATATATATATATAGGGCAATATCTTTGTTCAAGTTTAATGTTGAAAACTCGCAGAATATAAAATTTTTGATAATGGACAATCAGTTAAGTACAACAATCGAACGTAAAAAACTCCATTCACGTCTTAACCTAAATTTCGTTTCAGACTTTGAGTTAGAGAAACCGTATTTGAATATAGAAATGTTATTTAGAATTTATGGAAAGCCAAAAAAGAAATATTTAACGAACTCTATTAAACGAAAAACCACACTATACTGGACTGTACTGGACAGCATTGCATTTAAAGAGGATATTTTGAAATTTTATATGTGTTCCAAACTTTTGTGTTTTTCGATCAATCATTGTGTTATGACCTATTTGCTTTCGTATTTTATGGTATATCTCTATTATATACAAAATTTGCACATTGAGTATGTTCAAGTTCGAATGAATGAGCTTTTTTCGATTGTATTTGGCTTATAGCCAAACCATGTATACGCGTATTGTTTTCTTCTTAAAACTCATTGAAGTCAATGCATATGCATAGAAAATAGAACCTTATTATGCTAATTGGTGATGGTTTTCTACCTTGTGCAGTATGTAGCCGAGTTCATAATAAATTTCGTGCTGTGAAACATTTTGGTTTAATTTGTAATCATTCATTATTCAAACTGTTGATTTTGTTTAGTTTATATTTTTCATTTATGTATTTTCTTGAGAATAATGAATTAATAGTTATTCATTCACAGTTTATTTTGGTCATTAGTATTTATATAATAGTGAACTTATTGGCATATGTAAAAGTCGGGGCAAATAAATGTAGAATTTTGGAATTTTTTTTGTATTATTATTAGTTTTCTAAAGAAATTCACTAATTTTAAAACAATCCAGCGATGCATGTAATCAAACTTACAGATGTTCATCTACTAATATTTTAATTTCATAGTCTTTTCTTATGTTTCTGTCATTTACTATATCTTCCTACTATAATTCTTGCCTTGTTCATTCTCGTATGGTTTTATATGCCCATTTTAATTCAGAATGTGAAATGTTCAAAATCATATTTTTAAAATGTACAGGCGCATTGTCCTTACCCATAAATATACGACTTACAAAGGAAAGAAAAAATCCAATAACCGTATAAGAAATTACCACATGGAGAGTAATGCTCAAAGCCTAAGTTAGAGTGATTTAATAATTTTCTCTATCCAAACTATCGGGGGGTGGGGGGTGGCTGGGTAGGGGAGCTAAGAGGAATTCTTCACTTTGGTAGTGGTGGTGGGGGTAGGGGGGTGATATCCGCATCTTTACATGCGTCCAGCGGGGGGGGGGGGGGGGGAGGGGGTGAGGAAACTAACATGGAATAGCGAGAGAGGGAAAATTAATTTGGTTTTGGCGCAACAAAGCTGCCGCTGTGTCCGCCAAAAACTTCTTTGTTTCTTCTTTGCCTTCCTCAGAAGCTTTTACCAATTACACAGGGGCAAGAACAACGTATGAAACGTTTTCTTCTCCCTCTTTTCCTCCTCCTCCTCCTCCTCCTCCTCCTCCTCTTTCTTCTTCTGGTCCTATAAACATAATATGAGACTGGAAGAAACGCTCCGGCCGTATACAATGGACGCCTTTGTTCTTGAAAAGGAAGAAAGAAAAACCAATGTCAAACGTATTGGCATGTTTCCCTCTTCTTTCCTTTTCCCCTTTCTTCGCCCTCTTTCTCCTCCTGCCCGAAGACTCAAACAAGATTTAAAACTCAAACAGCGGCGTAATTCTCTCAGTCAAGCTAGTTGTAAAGTTTAGAAGGAAAATGGCCTTGGCTCCAGTTAGTTAAATGTGTTGTTCCCAAGTTAAACTGTGTCTTGTTTTCTCGAGGATTGGAGGTCGGTTATTAGCTCAAAAAGCTTTTGTTTTTTGAGTTAGATTTGTTTGTCCGTATTCGTGTAGTTGTTGTTCTTTTGGATTCGAGAGATTTATTTTTGTTAATGATAGTATTTTGAGATTAATGGTTTCAAGGAGCTTTTGGGAAAGTTAATTGTAATGATGTTTACTGAAAAACAACAATAACCAATACAGCCGTTTCTAGTCCACTGCAGGAGGGCCAGCCATACTAGGTTGGTTTGCTGTGAGCGATCAAACGAAAGTCTCCCACTATCACCAATTTATGGTGAACTATACAGTACACTATATTATCACATGTAACTTTGTTATGAAGTCATAGCCATATATATATATATATATATATATGTTTATGTATGTATATTTATATATATTCATTTATATATATATGTATATATATAAATATATATATATATATATATTTATATATATATATATATATATATATATATTTGAAATATGAAGCCTTGTAAAAATTAGTGTAAATATTGTAATCGGCAATTGAATAAGCATTCTTAACAAAAGTCATCTTACCTATGAAAATTACGTTAGAAGCAAGTTGAGAGAGAAGTGGAGGAGGGCACATAGTTCATACTTAGCAAGGCGATTTCGAAACGAATCCGTAAAACCAATAGGTTTTTAATTATGCCCCGGTATGTTGATCGGCAATAATGAAGAGCAAACTCGTTCGCTTGCTTTTGCAATCGTCTTTCCTGGTTGCTGGAGATGATTATGGGCCTTGCTCGTTAATTGCAGTCTCTCTCTCTCTCTCTCTCTCTCTCTCTCTCTCTCTCTCTCTCTCTCTCTCTCTCTGAAGTCTGGCTTGTTGGGTTGGGTAGGTCAGAGCTGCATCTCTATCCATGGCTCTTGGGTAGGTGGGGCAGGTAGGAATAGGATAGGTGTTTTTGAGGGGTAGGTGGATGGGATAGTTAAGAACTGTGACCCATGGAGAAGAAGGCGTGTGATTAATTAGGTTGATTTTTAGATTTCGTGTGATTAGCTGCTTTTTCGATTTTTCTTTCATGCTCTCTCTTCTCTTTACCTATACCATTTCTTGGCCACTCAAACCCCCTTTTCCGTGATGTAACCATGTACCTTTCTTACCCCTTAAATTCCATCATTAACTCCATGGGAAAGATAGGATCTATTCGTTGGAGAGAGAGAGAGAGAGAGAGAGAGAGAGAGAGAGAGAGAGAGAGAGAGAGAGAGAGAGAGGCAAGCTTACTTCCATACGTGAATGTACACATATAAGCATTCATTAGAAGTCGTCTCTTCTGGTCACTGCATCGGGGCAAGAGACACAGGTCATCAAGGAGGTGAGATTTAACGCTTGATAAGGCGCTTTAGCAACGAACTGTCTGGAGAGAGAGAGAGAGAGAGAGAGAGAGAGAGAGAGAGAGAGAGAGAGAGAGAGAGAGATTATCTTCGAACAAATTAAGGTCCACTATATAGCCACGTTAATATTACGAAAAAATGTGTGGAAAAAGTATAAAAATTAACGAAGTAAAAATTGTTTTTGAAATTAGAGAAAAAGGTTAAAGAAAAGGTATAAAAAACAGCCAAAATGAGAATTCAAGGTCTCTAGAAGTATATGAAACAGGCTGACAATGTAAAAATGAAGGTAATAATAACCGTATAAGAAATGCAGACTGTTTGGTTATTTATTAAAACTTGATATCAGATGTTCCAAGGTTATTTATGTCAAAATAAAAACTGATATATTCCTAAAAAAAATTGCATACCTCTGATGAATCGGTGACGCATTTCTGAAAAATTAATACTTCGGTAAGAACCAGTAATGCGTTTTTTAGCAACAAAGTTAGCGCAATTTTTTTTTTTTTTACTAGTTTATAAATTCTTTTGGAGGGCAATGGATCGTGAAGGAATCGTTAAAACCAGGCATTTTTTTAATCTTACTAACCAAACCCATCTCTCTCTCTCTCTCTCTCTCTCTCTCTCTCTCTCTCTCTCTCTCTCTCTCTCTCTCTCTCTCTCTCTCTCTACAGATAACTAGACGCATATATGAGAGTTTTTGTTCATTTATTCACTTATTTGTTTTTAGTAGGGTCCAAAACTCCCAATCATATCCTTTTTGTTGTCCTAATAAAAATATAATCTGATATCAGTTGCAGATCGTTGAATCTCTCTCTCTCTCTCTCTCTCTCTCTCTCTCTCTCTCTCTCTCTCTCTCTCTCTCGTCATATCATTAAGATTATAATGCAATTTTTCCATCTCTTAATCCCAAGTAATGAAGAAATACTCCTCAGTTGGCCCCGAGGGCTGATTAATTAAAGATGTGATCATTATTAAAATCTCATGCAAGTAGCGAGCTAAAAGGACCTATAGTCCACATATCTATGTCATAGGCCTGATGGATTAGACTGTATTATCACGCGGCACAAGGTCGCAAACTCGCCTATGAATCTCGCCGTGAATCGGCCTTGTGACAGGTGTGCCGGAAGGCGATAATCCCGCAGTTTTCGGTGTAATGTTTGAGTATTGCATGATCTCCGCGATATGGTGATTAAAAAAGACCCAAATATGCATACTAACGCCGGTTAATTATAGGGCTTTGATGGTAGTTGTAATGGCCGGCGCGAACCGCGTATACAAACACACATGCGCATTTATATTCATTAATGGAAAGAGGCAATGCCATTATTCGCTTACGGCTTTTAGTAGGGAGAGAGGGAAGACGAGATGCGAATGGAAGATGCTCTTGGTTTAACCATAAACCGAGATAGTGAGAGAAGCATGTATTCATGCTTGTGATTATATGTAGAAATCTCTTGTTGTACGTTATGTGGTTATCTATGTATTTTTTTATGAATGTATGCATATGTGGGCGTATACATGTATGTTGATATATATATATATATATATATATATATATATATATATATATATATATATATATATATATATCACATATGTAACCAACCTATCATTGCATAATAAAATACTCCTCATCCTTTTACTATTTTGCGATAGTTTTCTCATTAGGGATATGATAAAAGTCGAGCAATGTTTTTTTTTTTTTTTTTCGTAAATTTAAAAAGCAATCATGTTTTTCTCATAGATTGCCTGGCCTTTTCCGGTCTGACACGGGTTCCTGCCTTATTTATAACGACCGAACAAAAATATAAGGTGTTTTCAAGGCACAGAATTTTGATTGGTATGCCCCACTTTCTTTCAAACAGTAAAATGGATATCCCGCACATGCATTAGGCAAATGAGAATTAACCTGGACTAAATCTTTTCCAAAATTTTGTCTTTGATATCAAACGGGCTGCAAAATAGCAAGAGCTCGTATCTAGCATTTGTCCGGACAAATCTAAACCAACCAATTAGTATAATCTGCTGTTTTGACTTGATGTAGATACCATGTTCCCGTTTTTTATTTTCTCCTGGCTTAGTCTTAGATTAAAGATGTATTTTCTGGCTAATGCTACAGATATAGTTTTTTTTATTGATTTGCAGTCTCATGTATGTTTGTTTTTAGAAGGCAATGTGTAATTAGGATTGTGTTCACTTTATTAAGTGACTTTTGATCCAGCAAAATTAAAACAATTGCTGGCGAATAAGGATTAAAGTCCGTATGAATTGTTGTTCTGGGGTATTGTGCATATTTTCTTTGTAAAGTATTGAAAGATGTCTCCTCATAGATGTAAGAGATAGACAGTTTTTCCTTTTTTTCGGGGGGTGGGGGAAGGGTCATATTAAGGAATTCATAATTTCATAATTGCTTAATGATGGTATAATTTATTTAAAACTTTAATCACGTTTCGCCTCTAGAAAATTAGAAGTTGCTTTTTACAAGCGATGGCATCAATATACGGTTGATGAATTTTTGGAGACACGTCCATCAGAAATTACATGGGACGGCTCCAAGTTATTCTTTTAAGTATTCTAATTCCTTCCCGAAGGTCGTGTTATAATCCTATGGCTGTTGACTAATGTTTCTTGGTCACCCTTGATATCTAAGTACTATTAATTTGATTGCCTATTTAGGCTTCCATCTTCCATTCCAAGTATCTAGTGGTTTTCCATAACTCTCTCTCCTCCTCTCCTCCCCCACTTCTGAATTATTCACCTTTCTAGTTATAGTAGTTCTCCATTTTCTCCATATTGCCATTCCGTATTTGTACATACTTATCAGATCTTGTCATCCATGCCAACCTTTTTCCAATTTTCATGCCACTACATTCTCTCTCTCTCTCTCTCTCTCTCTCTCTCTCTCTCTCTCTCTCTCTCTCTCTCTCTCTCTCTCTCTCTCGAAAGTATATATTACACGGCGTGTAAGCAAACAAATGCTGTAGGTGTGATGGTAGAGGTGGCGTTTTGGGCTAAACGCAAGAACTCTCCGTGCAGTAAATGTGTGACAGGGTGCAGTTCCTTAGAGCGAGGTTTGCCATGAATTCCTGTGTCCAAATGTACGTTCTTCTTTCGTTGGAATTATGAGATATATCACTGCAATTTGTGCAATACTTTTGGGGTAATCTCTGTTTACTGAAGGGTATGCCCTCGTTATCGTTAATGAAACTTTTCTCATTAGACGATATACCAGGAAACCACGACATATCTTTGATGCATGGATTATAGAATCAAATTATTTCCTTTTTGATAGTCGTATTTTACGTTTAACACACGAGTGTATGTATGTGAATGTATATTATATATAAATATATATATATATATATATATATATATATATGCATATATGTATATATATGTATATATAAGTATATATTTATAAATCATATATGTGTATATACAAAAGTGTGTATGTATATATAGGTTTATATACGTTGGCTATATATGTGTTTGATGTGTATACATATGATATATATATGTAGATATACTACATATGGTATATATATAATGTTTATACACATACTATATGTTTACACGAGGAGTTGTATCAATAGAAAAAAACAATCGAACACCTCTGCCTTATTCATATTTCAATTAAAGAATTCCACCTTTATATATATATATATATATATATATATATATATATATATATATATATATATATATATATATATGATACTCGTGAGCTCAGTGAACTATAGTTAATATATATACATACAATGCAGTTGCATGTAAAGTGTTGCAAAATTCATTCTTGCGAATAAAAAGTAATTCACCGGTCGAAAATAATGCATACATAGCATCGAGAGAGAGAGAGAGAGAGAGAGAGAGAGAGAGAGAGAGAGAGAGAGAGAGAGAGAGAGAGAGAGAGAGAGAGTAGCAACAGCAGCTATAAAAACATCAATCGTCAAGTTGAGTGACAATCCCAGACATCAATATGTCAATCCGTCAACCGGTGTGGCAGGCCATTCTGTTTAACGGACGGAACACTTCGCCGTAATGACATAGTCAGCCCACCGTCAGGTGTTGATAATTTATATCTTCCGAGATTTGAATCACCTGCTTTCGCTGTCACCGCCTTCATCCTTCCCTTATCCCATCTCTCCTCCTAGCTCCTATCCTCTCCATTCTTTCCTTATATGGACAAAAAATTATCTCTTGCCGCGAATGTTTTTATGTTGAGCAGGCTGACATGTCTCTTTTCCTGTTTGTTTTTTTTTTCTTTTCCTCACTGGGCTATTTTTACCTGTTGGATCCCTTGGGCTTATAGCATCCTGCTTTTCTAAATAGGGTTGTAGCTAGCGAGCTTGCTAATAATAATCATAATAATAATAGTAATAATAGTAATAATATTGATATTATTAATAACAATAATAATATAACATAATAATATAATAATATAATGTTATATATTATATTGTAATATTATAATATAATAATATGATATAATATAATATTATATAATAATTTAATAACAGGTGTCAGTTTATGATGCTGGGATCTCATGCAAACATCTGTTTTGGACGAGATTTTGTTGGTGGGCGTGATGTAGGATAGGGCGTAGTGATTCCTGAATTAATGTGCCGGGAATTAACAGGCATATAGGTCATTGCCAATTGTGCTTATTTACATTCATGCAGTTGTGGTTGCATTCATAGATAAATAAATGAAATACAGTGCTCATCAAAATATTTATAAACTACGATCATATTAATTTTTACTTAATCTGACCTTTGCTTGGTAAATGAAAAAATTATCCCATTGAATTTTCTTAGGTTCGAGCCCCTAGACTAATATTATATTTACTATTTTTGTAAACGATAGTAAAACTTTGCTTAGATATGTCTGGATGTCGTATTTGTTTTAACTTCGTTCAATCTTTTTCCCAGAAAATTAACTATAAAATTGAAAGCCATCATCATAGAGTAAAAGAGATGTTATTCTTAAAAGACGTAAATTTGAAATAGGATAATATCCGTATTGAAAATAATGGTGTACACTGTACTTTGCGAACACCTGTCTAAAAGAGTTGTAGCATCCAAAGCTACCATACATCAAAAAGGAAGGGTTGGGATCACGGCATCTGTAACCCGGGATGAAGTCTCTTTTTGCGTGTTGTCCCCACCCACGACCACCGTGCGTGCGCGCGTGCATGCTGCCAAACACGTGTCACGTGCACTTAGTAATGGTAGGATGTTACACTAAGTATAATGTTAGTTCCATCCACATCCAACCTAAAGAGTCACTTCCCCATTGTTGTCGAGGTTTTTAAACTATTGATTTCCTCATTAACCTGAACGACCAACAGGCGACGCCATCTATCGGTTAGGGTGAAACCGTTTGGCTCTGGCGACCGGTGGGGACATCTATGTACTTGCACTTTCCATTCCTGGGGTCAGATTATGCTTCATAAATGAGGAATGGCCTTGGAATTAATACCTGGGGGTTAGAAGTGGGGGTCGATGGCGGTAATATTGATATTTATTAATACGTAGTCGATCGGTAATTGGATTTGCGTTGAGGGTGACGGCGTGTTATAAGTAAGGGTCATTTATAGATGGTTCGGTTGTTCCGTGAGTTATGATGGTGGGAAATAGTTGTGATTTTGGGTGAAATCTCTCTCTCTCTCTCTCTCTCTCTCTCTCTCTCTCTCTCCTCTCTCTCTCTCTCTCTCTCATGTATATATGTATGTATATATATATATATAAATATAATATATATATATATATATATATATATATAATATAATATATATATATATATATATATATAATATATATATATATATATAAATGTAATATATATATATATATATATATATATATATATATATATATATATATATATATATATATATTTATATATATTATACTAGTTTATGTGCACTACTGTTTAATTGAGCTTTGCTCCTAATATTTATTTTCTATTTATCTTGTTTTTTTTTCTTTTTTTTGTAATTCAATGCTAAATCTTTTCATATGTATCATTTTGTAAAAAAAGAAAAAAAAAGTTAAAATGGCATTTTAAACTTGAAAAATGACTGAAAAGATTCTATCCAAAGTTTTTCCTTATTTTGTAATAGAATGAATCGTTCGAAATCCCAACCGAGAGTGAACATTTTTGGAAAGTCGCCTTTTATTTGTGCAGTTAGATCTGGCTCAAGTTTAAATATGATATTCGGATCTGGTCATAGGTACAATAGATTATAATTGCTAGGAAATTACCTTAGGTGAAGAATATTGGGCCTATTTTGAGCGTCGCCGTTTCAAGATAATTTCATCTAGGATTTATCTTGTTTTAACTTTCTTGTAGCCAATTTAAAAAAAAAAACTTATCAATAACGTTGATTATCATCATCACAATTGTTATTATTACTGTTGTTACTCAAGTTGTTTTTATTCCTGTTCTCTTTGTTACCAACTTGAATTCGAACGTTCACTTTGTATTTTTTTATTTATTTTTTATGATGATTCCATTTTATTGGTCTTTTAATATTTTGAAATGATCGCTGATACGGTTGTTTAATTATTCTTATCTCAACCGTACAAGTTCGTGTTCAATTTTATTGTCTTCTATGTAATTGATTATCCCAATATATTTTTTAACTGGTGATTCCAGTCCCATGCATATGGAATTGACTTGTCTCAGGTGTAACTGATAAACGTTCTATGGAATTCTGCTAATCTCTCTCGAGTGTCTGCTAATCTGTCGAGTGTCTTCTGCAAATGTTTATGCCATAGTTAGGGGCAGTACGTGTTCAATTGTGTACAATTATTCCCTCTTACCAATTAGTCCCGGTTAGTTGATTATCTTCTGACTGCACATAATATTGATTATTCATTTCCTTCTGTCAGGCTGTTGATTTTACTTCAAATGTCGTTTTTCATGTTACTATAAATTTTCATTATGTAAGGTGGGGGTTTTGTCTCTTTTCGAGGGCCTAACATGAGTATTTTTTAAAAGTTATTCCAACCAATCTTTTATTTCCCGTTTGCTCTGGCCTAGGTAAGGCATTAGGTATTCTCGCTTTAATGTAAATTAGGAAAAAAATATCCTCAGTATTAAAACTGGAAATCAATGGCCAGGTCCGCAAAAAACTAAATAGTTTTTTTTTTTTTTTTTTTTTTTTTTTTGTAAACTGTAGTGTAGACTTTAGAATTTGATGCTAGCGATATTCGTACTAAAAAGTTTAGTTGTACGCTCAATGATTGATTAATTGATTAATTTAGAGTTTTCTGGGTAAGCTCAATGATTTAACATGTGTCACAAGTACAGGAATTTTCATATTTTGAAAAAAGTCAACCTTACCTACTTGACATACGAGTAAGTTGACAGTATTCATCCCTTGTTTATTATTAGAACTGCTGAAAATTTATGAAATCAAAGAGAGTTTAGTGATGTACTAAAAGGATTTATATTTCAAAATTAAAATTACAATTATTAACTGATTTTTTTTCTTGTGGACTGATTTAAATTGAATGAATTGTTTTATGAATAATCAGCTTCTTATACAATGCAAAATTCTATTCCATTTGATTCTCTTCGAGGATATGGATTCGGCAACATACAAGTAACTTTGTTGAAAATTAGATTCCCTCTTTCCTAGTGTAATTTTCCTTTAAACTTAATAATTTTTTCCTCAAATACATTTTCTTCTTCTCTTGACTATTGTACTTTTCCTTTAAACTTAGTAATTTTTGCATCAAGTACATTTTTATATTTTTCTGTATTAAAGAAAAGTAATGTATTACTACGTTAGTTTCCATGGGTAGTTTAATGGCAGAGTAAAGATAATTAAAAGCTAATGAAATCCTTACAGTGCTCACAAAGGTTGCTTTAAACTACTGCAAATTTAAATAGACAATCTAGTAATTGTGATGATCGTTACATCTAACTTGACACGTCTTTGACAGGGGATTTTTTTAATGGTTTTAATTTTTTAAACCATATCATTTTAAAATTTATAACCTCCTAGGTCTATCAGTATCATGATATTTGACTCTGAAAATAAGACTAACATTAACTTACTTATTCCCGATCTAGATATTAATCTCTGGCACCGTCGTATAAGATTTGTTATTATTCTGATCATCCTTTACATTCAGATCTTCCCGGAGAGTTCATCCTGTTCGTAATACTAGGCATGCAGATAATTCTGATAGTCAAGCCTTCTCCATCATGAGGCTCAATACTACACAGTACTCTAGAAGTTTTATTCCAGCTGTGACCAAGTTGTGGAATGATCTTCCTAATCGGGTAGTTGAATCAGTAGAACTTCAAAAGTTCAAACTTGCAGCAAATGTTTTATGTTGAACAGGCTTACATAAGTCTTTTTATAGTTTATATATGAAGTATCTGTTTTAATGTTGTTAATGTTTTTTAAATATTTTATTATAATTGTTCGTTTATTTTTTTCTTTATTTCCTTTCCTCACTGGGCTATTTTTCCCTGTAGGAGCCCTTGGGCGCATAGCATCTTGCATTTCCAACTAGGGTTGTAGCTTAGCTAGTAATAATAATAATAATAATAATAATAATAATAATAATAATATGAACGTGATTCAGATTTTGAAGTTTCTGAATTTTTGGCCTTCTTCCATAATACAAAATGAAGTCTGATAGATCTATCCATTGGGTACATGGCTGAGCTCTCATAAGAAATTTTTATATAGACTAGTGTACGCGACCCGTCAAAAATTAAAGTAAAATACTTAGATATGCACCCCCGAAAATGACAAGTTTTAATAACAATACACTTGGAGTATCAACATTTTTGGTAACATGTCTGATATTGATTATGTACATTTGTTTCCAACGATGGTAGTTATGATTTAGGATATTGTTGGTCTGTATGGCCATCTCTCATATCAACTAAATTGGTTTTTAGCTTTCAGTGGTTTATACCATTTGTTTTGTTGGATAAAAGCATTCATACTATGTTGATACAGTAAACAACTGCGCATCTCTCCTCTTGAAAACATTGAAGCAGTTGTCCTGTCAGTGATATGGATATTGATGATCGTAATTCTAAGGCTGGTTGTTCCGACTATCTGATGTATCTCAAATGTTGTTTATTTGGTTTTGTTTGTCTCGCACATGTTAGTTTGTATTTTATTTTTTGTTCTCTTTATTATTTGATTGTTTTTTCTGCTGGTCTGTTAGATTTTGTTGCTATGCCATGTTATTTTATGTAAGTGTATGCGTATCGCAAGGGATTATTATAGTAATATTTCCTATTTCAATTTATGGACATTTATATTGGAAATATTAGTTCATATCTATTTTAGTTACGATGTTACTAAACCTTAATGTTTCAATTGATGACTTCGCCATCCTAATCTCAAACTTATCTACACATATGTATATAGAGCATAGTCCCGGAACTCAAACATACTTAATTTTCTAATCCAATTCCTAACAAAGAGTATAACATCCCGGTTCACATGGCCTTCAGCTTAAATACACAATGCTCTAACCTTGTGCCCCCACGGGCTTTCATGTGTTGCATCCCAATTTAAAACACATACGCACAGATCCACGTTTAGTTTAGCATCCTGATTGACACGAACTTCTACTCTTTCCTTTCCCAGTTTCCCACTCCCCACCCTCTCTTAGTCCCCTCCCCTGTGAGCTACTTCATAACTTTTCGTTGGTCGTCCTAGAAAAAAAAATAATAAAAGCAGTGTGGTTTTATAAAAGCTTTGATTAATTAAGTATAGTGCAGCCTACAGAACTGTAGACGTAAATATATTTACTTTGAAAGAAGGAAGCTTTTTGTATCATTGTTTCTTTACGTTTTTTTTTTTTTTTTTTTTTTTGAGAGATTGTTCCTTGCCTAGGACCGTTTGGAGCTTAAGATCAATATTTCTTGTTCCCTCAAAATAGCATTTGTCTTTTTAATTTATTTTCCATATAGCAGTCTTCATGTTCACTTCGATTTTTTTATTTTTTTTTTATTTTATTTTGTGTGTGTAAAATAAGAAGACATGATGTTTTATTTTATCTCGTAAGGATTTCATATAAGTGCGGGTATTTTTCTGATACATCTCACAATTAAAAGAAAAATATTAGTAAGCCTCTTTCCATTGTATTCATTATGATCTTAAATATATCTTTGATAATCCAACTACCTTGAGATCAAAGGAGAAATTTGCTAATGGACACTTTGTTCAGTTTACGAATCGTATCTATTTGAAGTTGATGAATCATTTTGTTTTACCCAATTTTATCGAAATCTAAACTCTTTTCGTTTCAAATTATGATTGGAAGTTGCGAGTATTGCACTTTTAAAGCCGGCATTTGCAGGTCTTAGTTAGAGTAGTATAAATATTCTCTTTATTGTGCCTTTTTTTTTTTTTTTTAATTGGTGAGATATTGGTTCCTCCGTAAGAAACCAGTCTATATTGATACGTAGATAGTTTGATAAGATTTAGAAGGCCTCCGGTAGTTAGTAGGGTTCTTCCAGATTGAACAGGAATAATATTGATATTTGAGAAACTTAAAGTTGAAGTTTTTACTAGATTGGTTTAAAGATTGATTTGATGTCAGTAATGGCATGTGATGAAATTTTCATGAGTCAGTCCTTGTGGATTACAGGTTACTAAAACTTAATGCAGGTAACAAATAAAAGTTTAAGTATTCATAAGCATTGGTCTTAAAAGTAGTATGGTTTTTTTTTTCGGGGTGGGGGGGGGGGTGTATGTAATTTATGGAAAACACCATCGATTGATCCAGATGTTAAAAGCTAGGAATGTTGAAATTCATCAATGATTAATTCAACTTTTAAATAATTAAAAAGTTTTGTATCATAGATTTATTACATAGGCAAGGGAGGTAGCCAAGGGATAATGGGTCGGAAATTTATGGTAGAAAAGGTTAGTTTAAAAGTCACTAATGAAGGGCAGAGTCAAGGGATAGTGACAGTGCCCTAGCAGGACAATGCCCCAGTCTTGGAGACTGATCATATATGCATATGATCAGCGCCCAAGTTCTCTATCCACCCAAGCTTGGACCAAGCAATGGCTGCTGATGACTCAGTAGTTAGACCTACAGTCTTCCCAAACCCCCCCCCCCCCCCTCCCTACCTTTCACTAGGATGGTGAGGTTGCAGACACTAGAAGAAAATATCTAGCTTGAACGGAACTCGAACCCCAGTCTCACAGAATGGCAGACAGGGACATTTCCAATAGGCGTTGAAGATCTGTGATCTGTTAAGTTATACTTCCTGTTATGAATTGGGTTGGATTACATGTCTGGTAAACATGGAGATGAGTTTGGGATTAGGATGGTACGAGCATACATTGAAGCAGTACACTGGATAAAAGAAAAATAATTGAAATTAGATGTACACAGGATAAAAAAAATCATTGAAATTAGAAGTACACTGGATAAAAAAAAATCATTGAAATTAGATGTGAATTGATGTTTGGGATAATAAACGTTAATTGATTACAATCATTGATATGATTGGCCGTGAAGGTCAAGCATATACATGGCATAAGCTGGAGTAGCAACGAAATAAAGTGGCCTAATGTAAACAAGGAAAAATAAAAATTTAATAAAATACAGATAGATAGATAAGATAAAAAATGAAAACAAATAAATAAATACCATTTGAGACACGTCAGATAACCAGGATAATAAAGTATGGCGCCTCAAAGCACCCCTACAACCGCTCTTAGAATTACAACCATTAATATCTATATTACTCTGAAAGGACAACTGTTTCAAGGTTTTCTAAAAGAGAGAAATGGTACGTTTTACTGGACTTGAGGGGCATTTTCTGTTTCGGTATAGTATGTTTTTTTGTCTTAGCATAGTATGTATGCTTTTGTCATGCAAAACGAACGGCATAAGCCAACAGGTAGAATATTCTTCTTCTTCTTCTTTGTCTACATCTTTTTCCACTTCTATGTGGGATCGATGTTTCTGGTTAGCTTTCTCCATCTACCTCTGTCCCACACCTCATCACCTGTTAATCCCTTTGATCGAAAGTCATCCTTGATACAGTCCATCCACCTTCGCTTTGGTCTCCCTCTCCTTCTCGTTCCCCGTACCTCCGTTTCCATCACTCTCCTCCCAATATACTGTTCATCTCTTCTCATGACATGACCATACCACCTCAGTCTACTTTTTTGGATCTTATCTGATAGTTTTCTAACTCCTGTGGTACCCCTAATTACCTCATTCCGTATCTTAACAGTTAAAATATTAAAATTATTAAAATTATTATTATTAAATTTATTGAAATTATTATTATTCTTTTAAAATTTTAGGTGTGATTCTCGACAGCAAATTTACTTTTAAGAAACACTTGAGGTCTTTCTCTCTTCTTCAGTTGCACAAAAAATGGCTTATTGAAAAAGTCTTGTAAGATTTCCTGTGATTCAGTAGTACCCAGATCTTATATTAAGTCTTTAATTGGTCCAGTACCCTTTGTCTAATTTCAAAACAATAATTCATTAGTTACGCATTTTTCTGAATCATTACTGTATGTGCTAAAGAGTTCTTATTGTTATTATTAAATGAAGGATATGCTAAATGCCTCGTTGAGTATCTGAAAGACAATGAGCAATTGTAATTCATGGCATAGAAAATATAAAGTGAACTACTCGTATTTAAACACTAATTTTGTATTGCCTCTTCGTTTTGTTATCGCTTTTATTCGATTTTACAAATTTTTAAAATGGTCTTGAATAAACATTGTAATGATTCGCCCTATTACAAAACTTACATCCTTTTTGATAACTATAATACTTTTGAAGAAAAGTTATATTGTAAAATGATTTTCAAAGTTATCAAATGAACATTGTCGTCTCTCAAACTAACAGAAATGGGAGAGTTCTATATCTCGGATAATTTCTTAGAAACAAAGTGTTTTTTTTTCTTTCTTTTTAATGTGATTGTGATGTTGCTCCTCTACTACGAAGAGTTTTCTATCTCATACTTTTTTATTTATGGATACTAGATCCACTTATCTCGACTTACTAGGTACTCAATACACTACAAGTCGACTGCCCTTTTTGTTTTCAACGAAACTTTTACATCACTTCATCGTTGTCCAGGAACACGAACCTGGGACCTCTGGCTTGCTAAGCCAGAATGCTACTTAAAACACACCCGAGGTATAAAGGTCTCACATGTAGGACACAGGCAAGGGACAAGTTATTGTTTTGCTTCACATTGTGTTAAAGGCACAACATTCACACGTGATCAACGCTTAAGCCTCCTCTCCACCCAAGCTAGGGTTGGATTGGATTTCTCTATAAACCGGCACTGGGGCACATGAAGGTCATTTAGCACCCGCTTTTACACTGAAATAAATGTTGGACAGCAAGATGGAGGGAAGGGAAATATGAAAGGAGGTACAGTAGAATTGATATACACCAAGTGCAGCTTGGGGCCGAAGAAACGCTCCAAAGACCTTTGAGTGATGCATGTTTTTATTATTATTATTATTATTATTATTATTATTATTACTTGCTAAGCTACAACCCTAGTTGGAAAAGCAGGGTGCTATAAGCCCAGGGTCTCCAACTGGGAAAATAGCCCAGTGAGGAAAGGAAACTAGGAAAATAGAATATTTTAAGAAGAGTAATAGCATTAAAATATCTTTTATAAACTTTAAAAACTTTAACAAACAAAACAAAAGGAAGAGAAATGAGATAGAATAGTGTGCCCGAGTGTACTCTCAAGCAAGAGAACTCTAACCTAAGAGAGTGGAAGACCATGGTACCCAGGCTATGGCACTACCTAAAACTAGAGAACAATGGTTTGATTTTGGAGTGTCCTCCTCGAAGAGCTGCATACCTAAAGTCTCTTCTACCCTTACTAAGAGTAAAGTGGCCACTGAACAATTACAGTGCAGTAGTTAACGCCTTGGGTGAAGAAGAATTGTTTGGTAATTTCAGTGTGGTCAGGTGTATGAGGGCAGAGGAAATATGTTAAGAATAGGCCAGATTATTCGGTGTGTGTGTGTGTGTGTGTGTGTGTGTAGGCAAAGGGAAAATGAACCGTAACCAGAGAGAGGGATCCAATGTAGTGTCTGGCCAGTCAAAATTACCCCATAACTCTAGCGCTGGTATCTCGACGGGTGGCTGGTGCCCTGGCCAACCGACTACATACCTATATATATATATATATATATATATATATATATATATATATATATATATATATATATATGTGTGTGTGTGTGTGTGTGTGTGTGTGTGTTTGTGTATAAATGCTTGTTTGTTGTTAATAATGTTTGTAGCCATGGATTGCTTTTCATATTCAATTGTCATGCAATTTTATCTATCAAAATTGAAGTACACTTTCTTGCATAAGTGTACTGCTCTTTTTTTCATTTATGTGTCATTTTCAAAAAATCTTACGGAAAATGTTGGAATTTAGGTATTTATTCATTTGAATTATTAATATTCATTATCAATTATATACTGTATATGTTTATACAACCAAACATATTTATGTACGTATGCATTATATATATGTATATATTTATATTATATAAAGGCTAGTTTGTTAATAATGTTGTTTATTGTAGACATTAATTTTTTTTTCATATTCAGTTTTTACGCATTTTTTATCTGTCAAAAATGAAACACTTTTATTAGTGTATTGCTCCTGTTTTTACAATTTACTTTCATTTATCAAGATTCTTAATGGAAATTTTGGAATACAAATATTTATTTGAATTTCTTACACTCATTATCAGTCATATGTGTTTACCCACAATGATAATAAAGAGTGAGGGGCAAGTCGGAGAAATGCTTATTTATCAGAAGGAGGCTTAACGAACTGACCATGTGGAGTTGAGGAAAGTAATTAAGTGCACAGGAACCCCAAAAGGATAAGACGGTCGCTACGAAGGCTCCTGGAAAATCAAGTCCAGTAATATTTTCGTCCAGTGATCACATTCCTTGATCTTGAGTTATTACAAGTCTGAGAATATTGCTGGTCCACTACATCGGAAGAGGCAGGTTGGGGCCGCGCCTGGAGGGAGAGGGGAGGCCTCTTCTGCAAGAGAATTTTCCTCAGCTCTCCGTCTGTTTTCATAATTCCAGGAGTCTCGTTGTCTTGAAGGTGGAAGAGACCTGCCATCGACTTTATACCTGTTGTATTGAAATAAATGTTCTACTCTCGTTTTGGGAATTTTGATGTGAGATCTGGAAAATGTACAACAGGGTCTGCAACGTTTATAAGAAGCCTTCTTTGCGAAAGGAAAGAATGCTGGAAATCGCCTGTGGTCTTCTTGCGCCATCGATCACTTTAGTAGAGGAGGAGGAAGCCCCAGAGGGTGGAGGGTTGCTTGGGGCTGATGGGATTCAGGGGTTGGCGGGTGGGGACGGAGGTCTAGGGCAGCAGCGTCCAGTTTCCATAACCATTCCAGAGCAGCTCATTACCAGGATGACCAGCCCCCTCGCACGCAACCGAGGGCTTATTCCAGCTCAGCACTCATTCCAGCCCTCACTCATTTAGCTCTTGTATAGCTTATGTTGTTCCCAGAACGGCCTCGCCTGTCGACCTTTTGCTTTTCTTTTTCCAAGTTTTTTGAATGGCGGTTTTGCTGGGTTTTCATGCATGATGGTCCTGTCATTTCAAGTTGGGTCAAGGAGTGGTTTTTGTTAGTTCTCTGTGAAGTAAATAGGTTTTGTTGCGCACTTCAATTGATGGTTATAAATTGTGTTAATTCATGTGACAGCTCTGTGTTTCTCTTTACGTAAACACAACACACATACACGCAATGTATATATATATATATATATATATGTATATATGTGTATATATATATGTATGTATATATATATATGTATGTATATATATATATGTGTGTGTGTGTGTTTGTGTGTGTATATATATATGTATATACACATATATATATATATATATTATATATATATATGTGTGTGTGTGTTTGTGTGTATATATGTATATATATACACACACACACACACACATATATATATATATATATATATATATATATATATATATATATATATATATATATATATATATATGCCTGCAGATACATATACATTCACAAGTATATACACAGTATATATATGCACATAATGTATATGTGTATGTATACTGCATATATCGTTTCGTGTATATATATATATATATATATATATATATATATATATATATATATATATATATATATATATATATATATTTATATATATATATATATATATATATTTATATATATAAAGAGAGAGAGAGAGAGAGAGAGAGAGAGAGAGAGAGAGAGAGAGAGAGTCATGTTTTCAGAAACTTTTTTTTCTTTTTTATAACAAACTATTCTGGGGGTGTAGTTTTGACAAACCTTTAATAATTTTAAGAGATCTCATTGTAAATTACTTAGGTATTTTTAAAGTAATGCCTCTAGTTCTCTTATATGTGTTTGGTGTTTTTTATATCCGCATTCTACTTTTATTAGATTTTTAGTTAACTGTTTGCTTTTAGAAATTATTTGATAACTATGTAATTTGATATAAAGCGTGAAATGTTTTCATCATTCATGTTTTTATGAACATTTATTTATTGAACTTATTTACCTCTTTTCACACAATAGTACCTATATATATCATGAAAAGACAGCTGCGAAGTATCTGAAAGTAAATGTTAAATTCTATTTCTTTTCATAAAAGGTTTTGCCATCATAAAAGGGGTGAAATTAAATCAGTTTCTTTGGTCAGCGATAAAAGATGCGGAAGTAGATAGAGTAGTTGAAATAAAATTAATGAGAAATGACATGGGAGACATATCTTGACCATATGAAGATGTAATTATGTGCTCCTAATGTAGGTAAAGCGCGAAATTCATGCTTTTTGCGTGTGTGTATATATGTATATATATATATATATATATATATATATATATATATATGTATATATATATATATATATATATATATATATATATATATTATGAATATTTTTTTCTTAACATCACTGAACATAATGAGAGTGTTTGTCTTGACTAGGTTAATTGCAAGTTAATTTGCAGGTGGTGCAGATACAGGTCAGTACCTTGACTGAGGGGACATTTTCGGCTTGTGTAATTATGCAATTTACTGTGTTCTAAATTTATTTTTTTTTCTGTCTTATTGGTTAAAACCTGTATTGTACAAAGCATGAGCTTCAGAAATAATTCATATCTTGTTTCTTTTCATTGTGTTATTGTCTTTCTTCAGAACTGTTTTGTTCATGTAGAGGCATTTTTTCATTGGACCTATTATATTATTTTTAATTTTGCAACTGTTGTACTTTATTTTAAATCGTCTTTCAGTCTTCTGACTTCACCGAAATTTATTATTTAATAGTATATTGTATGTCCTTTTCTTCAATTTGCTCTAATTCATTTCCCAGGCAGACTCTGTAAAGTGGCTAGGTTGGTTTACTTTAGATTAAGCCAGACTTATTTCAGCTCGGGCCCTTGACAAAAGGTGGCTCGTATTTGTGCTTGTGTTGAAAGGGATAATAGACTTGTGATATTAATTCTGTAAATCCTGTCAAGATACGGAGATGATCTTGGGGGGACAAAGCATTTCAGAAAATAGATTCTGATATACTTTTCACTTAAGAATTCTTTAAGTCTAAGACTTAATTAGTTTTAAGAATAGTAACAGTTATACTAAAAAGTCAAAGATTTAAATAATACAGAGGTCTTACAAAAATGTACTTTATTACTTATAGTGTATAAAGTATTTACAGTTTTACAAAATATCACTTCCAGCAATAAATCGCTATCAAACAAGTTTTACTTTACACATTTATTCACGCTTCCTAGGTAACAGTAATGGCTGCTGATGACTCAACGGGTAGACCGATAGGCTCCCCCAAACCCCCCATCCCTAGCATAAAAGGATGGTGAAGTTGCAAACGCTACTAGAAAAAATCGAGCTTGAGCACTTCTCGAACCCTCATCCAGCAAATTGTTAGGCAGGGACGTTGCCAAGGCTACCACAACCCTTGAAATTAATCAGTTATTGTGTGCAATGAATAAACATTTTCCCCAAAATATAGATAACTGTTTAATTAGTTCATACTAGTCAACCTGCAAAACAAAAGAATTTATTTTTGTAACCATTAAAATTTTTAATAAAATCTCTTCTAATTTCAGAAGCTGAAATACTGATTTAAAAAGCGTGGCTTCATTTGTAAAAAATTCTAAGTGTATTACAGTTTTGTATGTTCTGTAGATATTCATGTCGATACCAATTTACATTTGTGTGTATGTTTCGATATTTTTTTTTTTTCCACATATAAGCCTTTTACTTTTTGGAAACTCGCCTGATTAATTACAATTCATCAGTAGTCATAACTGTCATTGCTATTAATGCTGACTGCTGTAGTTTATTTTGAAGATTAATTACCTTATAAACTCAATCTACATGAGTGTTCAATAATTTCAAAAGAAAGGGCAGCAAAAGTGCTAGGTATGAATGAATGACTTCTGTCAGCATTCTGGGAGTCCTACTCAGACGAATGCTTTGTCACGTAGAAAATCCAAGGAGGTTTTCTGCTAACGAGTATCGTA
Organism: Palaemon carinicauda; assembly: GCF_036898095.1. Classification (NCBI taxonomy): domain Eukaryota; kingdom Metazoa; phylum Arthropoda; class Malacostraca; order Decapoda; family Palaemonidae; genus Palaemon; species Palaemon carinicauda. The sequence continues at coordinate 12,731,474 of NC_090764.1, forward strand.
ATGAGAACTAATGAGAGCTTATTGAAGAAATGAACTGGTTGAAGATGATTTTTGGGAATAGCGCTACGAGGTAATTTTATTATGACGGTCTTTAAATCCATCAAATCATTACATAGCCTTTGTAAAAAAAAATGAATTACGTTTTAGTTAGACATAAGATGAAGAAATGTGCTTAAAACAGAGCTGCGACCAGTCTACCTAGAAGATATATATGGAATAAGTAAACTCATTAAATTTAGTATTTTTCAAGATTTTGTAATTTCCCGAACATGTTTTCAGAAGATTCTAGTTTAAATATATTAATATGATTCGTTTTTTTTTTTTTTTTTTTTTTGTGTGTGTGCCGTTACGCTTAGCACTGAAGAGGAATTAAATAGAAATATGAAGATAAAAATATTGGTTGATTAATGAACAATAGGCGTCAGTATACACGCAGATGATGATGATGATGATGATGATGAATGAACACCACCAAGTAGGAGTACAATAGACAGATCAACTATTTTAAATAATACATTCCAATCATTCCTACCCTGTATTTCTTAGCGTAAGGGTACATAATTTTGACATCAGTCAGTTGGTGTAAGTTGCAATATGCGTTTGTATTTGGACCAATACAACAGAATATGTTCATTTCGGTTTTCAATGGTCGTTAACCTTCTGCCAGAAGCCGTCACTAATTTTGAAAGTTCCCATTTAAGGTAGAATAGAGACCATTTAAATACCTTCAAAATGGAAAAAGTAAATAATCTTAGGATTGATTCACAATTTTCATTTTGTTGTTTTAGACTAAACTTTTACAATTATTTCCATTTGCCTAAGGGAAAGTTTTTTTTTTTTTTTTTTTATGGAAAGCTCTTTTTAGATCAATAAAAAGTAAACATGAATGATTTAGTTACGTTCATCTCTTTTTATAGTTTATGTAGGAAGGATCTGTTTTAATGTGTATCAGAAGAATGGACATGGCATGTATTCCTTGTTTTCTTATCAGAGAATTAGCGTGAATAATTTGTAAATATGTATTTTTAAAGGCTAAGCAAAGACAAATGATTTGATCTTATGAAAATATACAGAAAAATAACAACTTCAAAGGAAAATCCGTGTTTAAATGGGATTTTTTTTCATCTTATGGCGCCTCATACAGGGAGTAAATAGGGTGCAGCATGAAATGGTTATCGTAATATTCCAGTAAAATAATGAAAGGGTTAAGAAGAATCTGACTGGCAATATAAGTAGCCACAAAAAGAAAAATATATGTCATCTAACTTCCACTTTCTCATAGATGCGTGCATCTTTGCGGTTACTCGGTTTTTTTTTTTACTTATTTTACTCTGGCACAAATACATGGGTACTCGGTTATATATGAACAATTATAGGCTGTTTATATATGCATATTCTCTTTTATTAGAAAGATGTAATTTATAAAGTTACGAATAACAATTTTGTCCTTAGGTCAGTTAAAACTAAAATGCATTAATCATGACACTGTCAATTGAAAGCAGATTTATTTTTAATCTTGTCGGTTCTCTTCATGCTGAATTAATGCTATCTTAAATTCCAAATCTAACTTGACTTGAAAATAATCTTTTCTTCGGATTTTCTTGATGATCCAAAAGTGAATCCAATTTCGATTATTATCCTTCGTCTCGAATGGAGGTAACGTTTTGGGGTCGTATCCCGACGCCATTAATCCTTATCAAGAGACCCGATCGGTCAGCCGATATCACCAACTTTTGTTCTTCTCCTATTAGGCTTCTGTCCAAAGCCCTTATGTCCCTTTTCTTCAAGAGGGTCTTCATCATAAATGGTGATCCAGGCATTTACTGGAAGAGTGAGTCAAATCTCCCCATCTTCCAGTGCCCGACGGTTCTGGAATGAGGAACCACTAGTTCCTCCTTCCAGTCGATTCTTCCAGCCCGCTGTTCTGATAATTACCACAATTTTCACTCCCGGTCCGGATCGACTATGACGACGGACTCTCCGAGAACGGAGAAATGCGGATGGGGTTTTGCAAAATTCAGGAGCTGAGGCAACCTTGAGGATTGCTAAGCGCTTGACGGTCCTTAAATGACTTACATCCCATCACAGTCCAGGTTGTATCTGGTCAGTGCATCCTTTACATTGGGATGCAGGAGTCAGTTTACTCTCTCTCTCTCTCTCTCTCTCTCTCTCTCTCTCTCTCTCTCTCTCTCTCAAGGGAGAGAAATAGTTAATTTTATTCAAGACAATAGCTAGTCTTGAATAGCTGATAACTTTGCCTTCGAGACATTGTTTTACCGTTGATTTATAATTATCTCTCTCTCTCTCTCTCTCTCTCTCTCTCTCTCTCTCTCTCTCTCTCTCTCTCTCAATCAAGGTAGAGAAATAGTGAATTTTATTCAAGACTAGCTAGTCATAAGTAGCAGATAAGTTTGCTTTCAAGACCATGTTTCACCGTTAATTTATAAATTATTTTTGCCTATTTAGTAGTCCACCCTCTCTCTCTCTCTCTCTCTCTCTCTCTCCTCTCTCTCTCTCTCTCTCTCTCTCTCTCTCTCTCTCTCTCTCGTCAGTAATTTAGCCTCACAGACTGTTCTTGTTTCTTCCGCTTGGGCGCAGCCACTGTCGCCCATTAGAAAAAGGACAGCCTTGGAAATTAAGAGTTCCTGAGATGAAATAATCTTCATAACCCTAAGGCAATAACAGGGTCGGGGGTATAAGGGTAAGGCAAGGGATAAGGGAGGGATGGCAGAGAAAAGGAATGGAATGAATAGGAAAGGAAGGAAGAAGGAATGGTGTTGATGGAGGTATAGGGATTTGATAAGAAAATAGATGAAAGACGGGTATACGTTTATCATTATTATTATTATTATTATTATTATTATTATTATTATTAGTAGTAGTAGTAGTAGTAGTAGTAGTAGTAGTAGTAGCCAAGCCACAACTCTAGTTGATAAAGCAGGTCGCTACAAGCCCAAGGGCTCCAGCAGGGAAAAACAGCACAGTGAGGAAAGGAAATAAACGATCTGAGAAATAGTGAGCAATTAGAATAATTTTAAAACAGTAACAACAACAAAGTAGATATTTCATAAATAAACTAAAAAATAACTTATGCTCTGGGTTTGTTATTTACAGTTGTTTGAAAGGGTTTGGAAGAGCATATGTTAATTGGTAAATTTTAAAAACTTTAATGATTCTTAAATGTTCGGTGGAATTCATTTAAAAAAGGTTTTACTGCATATTTGCCATACCAGGTAAACAATTTGAACGAGATTCATGATATTCATGGCATGAATGGAATGAAAAAAAATCTATGAAAATAATTTTCCTTATTTCTTATTTTGCAAAATTATCTTTGCTCGCTCTCGCTCTCTCCTTGCAGCTCACTAATACCTGTTACCATTACTTATTCTTCTTCAAGAAAGGAGATTCCACACCAACAAGCAAACAAACAAATACGCACAGCTTTATCTTGCTTTCCACTCAGTTTGGTTCATACTTTCGCACTCGCTAATGAACGGCCAAAATGACAGGATCCATAAGTGTCCTTCATAGCTTCTCTCTCTCTCTCTCTCTCTCTCTCTCTCTCTCTCTCTCTCTCTCTCTCTCTCTCTCTCTCTCTCTCTCTCTCTCTCTCTCTCTCAATATCATGTGAACTCTTTTCTCATCTCGTGCTAATAGTACAGTTACTACTAATAGTATTAATGTTATACTTTCGGTAGTTTTATTAAATTTGATATCTAAGTATTAGATACCTGGTTATTGATAATGAAACTTTTAATAAAACGAACAATGGTAGTGAATATGTAGTAGTATGCATCCTTTTTTGTGTGCACAAATTGTACGTCAAAGAACCCCTTTTTTTCTCACATCCACCAGAATTTCAACTCAGTAGTTTTATTGCTAATACTCTGACCTTATACCATGCTAAGCATGCATCGTCTCGTTATATCGGAGACTCCAATTCACCCACTTCGGTTTTTTTTTTCTTTCAGGCAGATATAGGATGTGATTGCTATACGAACTGTTCCACCACCTTAGTATCGTGTTTCTCATTCAAAGTCTTGGTACTGCTGTTGTCCCTTACATAAAAGGGGAACGAAAAAACGTTTAGGTGTCTAGTTTTATGCCTCATTGAAAGAAAATGCTTTTGTCATTTTTCAGAAACATTCAATATTGTCTGTATTTAAGTACTTAAAGAATTATTAGACACATGCTTATATAGAGCTCTTAAATGCCTGTGGAGCACATGTGAATAATCTTTTGAGAGGTATGAAATTCTATGATTTTCACCACATCATTGTTAATACAGTTTAGTAATAACCTGGGAGGCTTTAGAGAAGTCCATATTTTCCCTCCTGTATGATGCTTACTCTCTCTCTCTCTCTCTCTCTCTCTCTCTCTCTCTCTCTCTCTCTCTCTCTCTCTCTCTCTCTCTCTCTCTCTCTGATATTAGCTTTAATGTCTTTGATGAAACCAACATTGCACGAGTGTGGCTCCACACAGAATGTGTATGACATACTGAAAAGTATGCTTTGTTTGTGCAATGAATAAGAAATGAAAAAAAAGTGGTTATGGTAATTCAGATTTTACTAATTATGCGAGCCCTGCGATTGGAAAGGTCTCGATAAGTTATATCTTTAAACCAATCTGGAATTGCTTCTGTATTAGTACCCCTATTCACTTGAATGTAGTCATACAGTCAATAAGCACTTTATTTTTCTAAGCCAAAAAGAATCCCTTGCTCTCTCTTCTGACATGAATTTGAAAATCCATATGTAAAGTCAGCTCAGTTGTACGTAGCAGACATGTTTTGTGTAATAAGAACATCAAAATAATGGAAAATTAATTTAGAAATGGTAATTCGCCATAAATTGGTTTGTAAGTTACACCAATATTTTTCCATTGGATTATTTTTCTATTTTATTAATTTATAGGTACGCACACACAGACATATATATATATATATATATATATATATATATATATATATATATATATATACATACATATAATGTGTATATATATACATACATACATATATATAATGTGTATATATATATATGTATAAAATGTATATATAATATATATATATATATATATATATATATATATATATATATATATATATATATATATACACATACACACATCAAGAGATATATACATTTTATATTTCAAGAGGGCAGTGAATGACCTTCCTGGTCAAGTACCTGGCCATTAGCCTGAAATACAACAATACAATCTAATCCAATCCGTACCCCTCTCTTCACTTGGACAGCATGAGAAAAGAACTGTTTCAATCCCCATCAAATGGAGAGATTATGCTCAATATAAAGAAAATTTCGAGAACCATCCTGAAATGCTTAGAATACTCAAAATTAAGGTGCTTTATATGTTAATACGCGATAAGGTTTTTTTTAGTATTAGAAGAACTATTTAATAATGTTGGCTATCATTGGAACACCCATTCCTAATCGAAAATTATTTGTATTTACCGAAAGTTAGATGCATTTATTTATATTTAGCACTTTTTAGTTTTTAAAATATTTTTAACCTTAAAACAATGCAGTAATTTACAAATGAATTATACATTTGGTATAAAATAAAATATATCAAAGTTAGAGTGGATGAAGAATGACAAATTGTAACACAAAATATAAAAATATAAACTTTAATGTGGAGCGATTACTTACAAGAAGAAGAAGAAAAAAAAAGAAAAAGATGAGACAAGGGGACAGGAAAAGTCATCCAGAGTTTTTAAGGGGTCGGATTATGGGTGTTCTTTGTCAACCTTTTGCTTCAAGCGCAGTGTCTTTTTCCCCACATTCTTCCAGTGTTTCATTCTGCTTGCATATATGCAGTGTGGGTGTTGCAACTTGACAATTGTTGATTTAAAGGGCTAAATAGTGATTCATCAGTATTCATTAATTCATTAGAGATCCAACAATCGTGTTGAAAGCGGGCCTTTCTGATAGGTAACTGTTGGTATTGCTTGAATATTAAATCAAGTATTCTCTTTAAAATTTCTGTAGATGAGGACGAATAAGAGTTTGGTTTTAAAGGATATGTAGATGTAAGCTGCATGCACAATAAAGGGTTTATTATTATTATTATTATTAATTATCATTATTATTATTATTATTATTATTATTATTATTATTATTATTAAATCCATGATTGTTTTAGCTGAAATGCTTTGGGACATTCCGAGAAATTAATGTTAAAAGATACACAGATATTCTACATATTCTGAAGTTTGTAGACTTCATTGCCCTCAATGAAAATTGTTGTGATGTTACCCTTTTTATTTTTAGTGATAAGTACTCTTTTTGAGGGAGAATATGCGTATACTTTTACTTGTTAGCTCGTATGTACATGTTCCCAAAATCTTTTATTTTGCACGTATGTATACATGTATGCAGTCTTCGTGTGTATTCCGGGTGCGTTCTTTTGTAGCCTCCAGAAAGGCTATCGGGAATGGTCATTCGCTGGAACCTCACCGGCCATTTTCTTTTAAACGTTTTCCATCCATTACTTTCATGTCTCCTTTCATCGCAAAATTCCTCCCTTTTCCCTTTGGCTAACGATTGAATTTCCGTTTTGACTTTGAGCATGTATCCATCACCTTTCTTGGGGAAAAGAAATAGGGAAAGAAAAGAAGAAGAAATTTATCGATGAAAACTTTTATCATGGGACTAAGTTCGTCCAATGATTTCTCTCTTTCGGTTCGATCTTTTATTTTTCTCTGATTTGATGGGAACAGACGAATTGAAAAGATGGCGAACGTCCCTTGCCATTGCGATCATCATTGTCAGTATATGAGCGAGCATGAGTCATTCATAAAGTAATTTTAAAGAGGGTCCTAACCCCCCCCCCGTTCCCCCCCCCCCCCTTAACGAACGACCTCGAATAATCACAGCAAAATCCTCGAATAGAAGTCTAAAATGTGCAGATATTATCTTTCGTCATTAGGGCCATCGGTCGTAGTCTTTGGTGCCGGTGCATCTGTAATCTCATGTCTAAGAGAATGGTCTGGAAGGCTGGAAATTTCCAGATGAGGCCTGGAGGGGGTTACGCCTTTAGGCGATTCCAGGAGGAAAGATGGACAGTCTAAACTATTAAAGACAAGAAGGAATCAGATTCTTCGGGACATATGAACATCCTTTAAGATTCCGCTGATTATTTTCTCAACTTGGGAAGAGGAGAAGAAGAAGAAGAAGAAGAAGCAGACCAACGGGAAGAGAAGGTTGGAACCTATTGTTCGCTCATTCTTCCCTGGAATCTGGAAATTGAGGGAAGAATTCGCCACTTAGTTTCTTGGCCGGTCCTCCTCTTACACCCGGGATTTGATTATCAGCGTTGACAGTTATAATAAAAGATGTCGTTATCTTTTGTTAATAGGGGACAAAAGTCTCCGTTTCCTCCCTTTTTATACGTCCCTTTTTATTTTTACTTAGCATTGACGACAATTATATTGCTCTGTATGGAGTCGCAACGTTTTCGATTTATGGACGATGAAATATCTCGATTTTTGTCTTGATTTTCTGTCCATATCTTCTTTCCTGACCGTGACATATCCACCCCACTGGATTTAGGGGTTAAAAGAAGGGGTATTGGTGGAACGCTAATGATTACGGAGACTCCAGGTATTACGGAATGCCATTATAGTGGAAAGACCATAAAAAGAGATTTGATGCAGTTTTAAGTATGGCCGCGGCGGAGGTCTCCAACGATAAAGTAGCTGTGATCATTGCAACTTAACTGTTCGATGACCAGTCGTTAAAGTTGGCCCTTCTTGACCTCCTCCTCCTCTTCCTCCTCCTTATCCTCCAGTTCTCCATGTCTTTCTCCTGTTGGGCAGAAAATTGGAGAAAAGGGATCATGATAATTGTATCCCTGCTACAGCAGTCCACGTTGTTGTTTTCTTCTTGAATTTAACTGTACTTTATTTTATAGGCATTTTTCATGTACAATACTGATATTATTTAGTTTTTTTCTTTATTTAATATGATTGAGAAACACGTTTTCTAGAATGAGAATTTTTACAAAGTCAAGCACACTCATTAACACCAGTGTCTTGCTATGAAAGTCAGAACATGGCAATGGAGGCTATTATTTTCTGATTGCTTTCATATCTCATATCTCTATGCAACTATTATTTTCGTAACTTTTGATTAGATTATTAAAAATGATCTAGTTCTTTTGATAGTTGGTCATTCCAGAGAAGAGTCATTGGCCGATGCCAGATTTATCTTTCAAAATTCTTGATTGTGGATGAACCTTCTTATAGAAAATGTACATATTTTCATGTTTTGAATCAATGAGTGTCTCCGTTTTGAATACTTAAAGAGATCCCCGGCAGAAGCCGTAGCTCTATAAATATAATAGGCTACTCGGTTCACCTTGCAAGCAATTTTTGAGTCTTGGACATTATTCTTTGTTGTAAAACTTCCTATGCTTCGTCTAGCTAGGATTTTCTTAACCTCCCTCTACCCTTTCTTCCAAATCTGTCTTTCCATCAACTTTTCGGCCCCGTTTCCAGCAGACGACAGATTATCTCAAAACTCACTGATCTGACTTCTCTGTTTTAACTCCGTTAACATTTTTATCTCTTATATAAACATTTGTCACCCTTTCAATACTTATTAATCTCCAGTACTATGCAAACAATTGATGTTAACAAGTCAAACCTTTTTTATTCTATTGCACCTTAATTCCCAACCTTTAGTAACATGAAGGATAGTTGACTGAACAATCCATTTTTACATTTTCCTTGGTTCATCTATTTCATACAAACTAATACTTTCATCCTTCCATCACCCCCTTGATTTGCGTATATATACTTATAAAAGTATTATTCACTTTCTTTGACCAGCCTTACTCATTCTTTGTGACTACGTTTTGCACTTTTACCTTAATTGTTGCGACAGGAAATAAAAAGAAAAATTGTGTGGGGTGGGGTTGCTTTCACAAGAAATTCATCTTCAAAGGAGCTCTGAAATGTACATTTAGTCCTTCTGCTTTTGAATGATCCATGTCTGCCTGCCTTTCTTTTAATACTCTCACCTTAGTACCCCCTAATGGAAATAAAAAAACTCTCACTTATGGGAAGGAATTTAAGATTGGAAAAACATTAGTAAAATAACAATCCCAAAGCTGGATAGCAGAAGGAAAAATAGTCATTCTCCATGACATTCGAATATATGATTTTCTCGAAATATGGTTATTGGGGCCATGAACGGAAGGGAATATCCATGTGGAACACACGGAATTCTATGCTGTCTAACTCTGGAACAACACAAGACATTAGCAGATCCACAGTTGAATAATTAAGGGATTCTTTGTAATCCCATTATGAAATTCACAAAGGATTCTTTGTAGTCTTACTGTGGAACACAGAAGGTCTTTTTCGCCGTTTTACGGTGGAAAGCCCATAACATCTGATTGATTAGAAAAATATACTAGGAGAGGCTTTAAAAAAATCATGAACTTATTGATTCTTTTCATGGTGGAGATCATTTTGAATTTTGTAGTTAATAACTTGAAATAAAATTTGAATTTATATGCATATGAATATAGATGAGTGTAGTTCTATAAGTACACTGGCAACGTATTGAAAATAGGGTATCGTTTCCAATATAAAATTCGTCAAAAAATGTCTCCCTTATGCATTTATAAAAACAAACAATCCGTAATGTAAATGCAAGAGAAGTTGCATCGGATTAAGACATTATTATTTTACACTTTGGTTGAAGATGAGGAAGGTTGTTTATTTTTTTTATTTTTTTTTTATTTTTTATTAAATATCTTCAGTGGATCTTGATCTTGACTGCGGGGTTTGTCACTTTCAACTATACAGTAAGACTATCCTGGTTTTGACTAAGTGATGATTTTTAAGGGAAATGTAAATGGCAAAAATTAAATGGTATGGTTTTGATAGAGGAAACTTGCGAGTAGTAATGTGTACATCAGCATGTGACTTAGAATGTTCGAGATGATAGATTATATGTGAAGCAAATGACACACATCTGTTTTGCTGAATTCTGTAATGAATTTTAGGTCCCGTTTTCCATTACAAATTAACAATACAGTTTATAACAAAGGACACATCAGCGATAGAGAACATAAGCCTTGGCGATTAGCATCGTGGATGCAGATTCAAAATCAAGATTTTAAAAAAGAAACTAAGTTATTATTGGGAGCATATTACGCTTGAAAAAAAATCGTAACGTTAAGAAGTTATTAGAATTTACGTAATGATACAAGTAGACAGAATAGCCCTACTAAAAACATTATTTGAAGTTCAGGAGTCAGATTAATTTTTGAGATTTCCTCGGACACCTGAATTGGAAAGCCAGACGTCCTTTGTTTACTTCTCTTAGCAACCAGCAACTATTTCACCAAGAAAACCTTTGAATTGAAAAGAGGAGAGCAAGAATAAGGAATACAGACGGACATTTTGCCCCAGTCCGCCTTCATCCCCCTTCCCGTCCCCCAACCTTTCTTGTTAAGTCTTATTAAAGTTGTTCATTTCGGGAAATGAATAGAAAGAGCTGCAGGCCACGCGACGTATGAAACTTAGACGAATCAAATATTTGCAGTGGCAGCGACAATGAATAGGGAGGCCACCTTTGTCCCCGACTCCTGGTTATTTCCTTTTTCCAGCAGCGGTGACGACGTGGATGCTGGAAATACTCTGGAAGGTCCAGTGCCACCACCAACCCCTAACGCCACGTATACTACCCCCCCCAATGCCACTTCTTTTTGTAGTTCTTCACCTCCTCGTTTCTCCATTCTTATTATTTCTCCTACGCTGCATGTTTAATCTTTACGCGTTATTATTTCATCTTCAAGGGAATATACGTCCACATACGATTAAATACGATTAAATAACTCCCGTCTTCCTGTTCTCATCATTTTTTTTTCCTTCAATAGCTAGTGATTTTACTAATTCCTTGGATAAGTCTGTATTTTACGTAAGAGATTTAGTAGTTTTCCAAAGGCCAGTTTGAGGAAGGATAATGTTCGTATGGTTTCTTTCTTTAATTTTATTGCACGCACACAAGATGTTACTAAGAACTTGTAAATGTTTACATGGCTTGGTATTATTTCTGCCCTTTATTTTTGTGTTGATTTAAGGCTCTTTCTATTAAAGAATATATATCAAAACATTTACCTTAACTTATTTTTTCCTAAATCTTGCCATTTTGGTGGACGGACACTATCCCAAAGGAGGCGCAGTGATAATGTTTGTGTAGTCGCAAGTGAGATTGGTATGCATTGTTTTGAACTGAATATGCTTCATGTTTAGTTTAATTCAAATGATCCTTGGTAACCTATACAGTTGGTATGGAGATATTCCAGAAGGGGGTTTCTCATTGTTCTTTTAATATGTCTGGAATCCTTTCTCTCAGACTTAGCAAATAGTATTGTCCCTCACGAGCGTGATTTGTATGATACAGTGACTTCAAAGTCATTTGCATCTATTCTAAAAAATTGTAAACATTATTTTTCTTACTACCAGTAGGCACACGGGATTTTCAAGACTTAACAAGTATTCGAATTCATAGATGATAAAATTGAGATTATAGCCCTTTTCTTGGCTTGGTTATACACACTTCAGTAATTCATCATAGAGTGTCATCAATGTTTCTAATTCGCAGTGGCTGATGGCTGAAAAGTTATTTGTTTATTTTTTGTCTTTTTCGTAAATGGAATCATGAGTATTACATAGGATCACTCGGGCACTATTACTCCTAGTCCATGAATATTATTATTATTATTATTATTACTATCCAAGCTACAACCCTAGTTGGAAAAGCAAGATGCTATAAGCCCAGGGGCTCCAACAGGGAAAAATAGCCCAGTGAGGAAAGGAAATAAGGAAATAAATAAATGAAGAGAACAAATTAACAATAAATAATTCTAAAATAAGAAACAACGTCAAAACAGACATGTCATATAATAAACTATCAACAACATCAAAAACAAATATGTCATAAATAAACTATAAAAAGACTATGTAAGCTTCTGATGAAGGTGACAGTTGCACGGCCACACACATGCTTGGACAGTTTTTCATCTCATAACTCTTTCAATCTTTCTTGTAAATGGAATGAAAATTTTTATTCAGCATTACAATTATTAAGCAACTTTTGGCTTAATGTTTTTCAACTTTTCATGAAATATGTTGGTTGCCCTTTAATGAAGGAAATTAAAGATAACTAAAACACAATTAGTAATAAAATTCATAGCTTTGTTTATTACGTCATCTTATTTGAGACAATTTTATTAATGTTTGATAGATTAAAGATCATCCTTACGATTTTTTTATATTTTGTTATTTCGGTATTGGAAATTTTACTTATCAAGAAAATGGGACAAAAATGTCGATGAAACTTTGTGAATGGAAATGCATAGTGTACATGAATGAAAATGTTTAGTTTGCTTGTCATGGAGATGTAATTCTACAAAATTAATGTTTATATATATATATATATATATATATATATATATATATATATATATATATATATATATATATAATATATATATATGTTTGTGAGTGTGTGTGTGTGGTGACGAAGCCTTTATATGCTGTAGCATACCTTATATTGAAGAAAAATTGCAGTAATTAAGATATGCAACCGCAGTAGTATGAAACAGTACTCTTTATTACAGTAGTCACAGCATATTCTAGGTTGCAGATTTCGAACATCTTTATGATATAAAACTAAAAGTCTCCTATAACATCCAACCTGCTCTAAAACTCGGCAAGTCTTCATCGTTCAAGAATTGACAAATGCCAATTTCAGGCGATTATTTGACGTTACGCAACGTCTAATTATGTCATTGTTGTAAATTACCTGACTTCATTGGAGACAATTCTCTTTCTCTCTCTCTCTCTCCTCTCTCTCTCTCTCTCTCTCTCCTCTCTCTCTCTCTCTCTCTCTCTCTCTCTCTCTCTCATTTGCTTTGCTTTTAATTTTACTTATAAATTACCTGACTGCATACGATACAACTATCACTTGACTTCATCGGAGC
>NC_090764.1:12746999-12764499 GCF_036898095.1 Palaemon carinicauda
GAGACATTTCATTTCCGGTGTTATTCGATTTCATTGTCGTTATCCGTTGCAACATTTATTTTTTTTATTTTTCATTATAAAACAGGATCAATTTGTTGACTGGCGAGTACCATTACACACTGCATTCCTTTCTTAACGAAATGCATTGCCTTAAAAGGGAGCATTTATGAGAGAGAGAGAGAGAGAGAGAGAGAGAGAGAGGAGAGAGGAGAGAGAGAGAGAGGAGAGAGAGAGAGGAGGAGAGAGAGAGAGAGAGATTGAATTTCCTTCATACATCAGGATGCCTTTGGTTACGAAAAAAAAAAATTATTTCTCTTGTGTCTGGAAGCCGATCATCCGCGAATGAAGAAACAGTTCGCTCTTTTTTTAAACTCGATCCGGGGGTTACGATTTTTCTCGTTCGGGGTCGGCAGACTTGGGCGTGGGTCTTGTCAAGAACGGGCGGGCCAAAGCCGCCCTTTTGTCGGGTAGTCGTTTGGTCGCTCGAGCACTTGGGGTGCATCATTAAGTCCTCAGCATATAATCACCGCACTGTCCTGCACTAATAAGGTGGTTCGAACTCGCTTGATGGACGTAGGCAGATCGAATGTTTTTCCAAAACACTACGACTTGGACGAAGGCCTGGGTGGGGCGGGGTCCAGTTTTGAAGGGGGGGGGGGGAAGGGAGGGGGCTTAACGTACGTTATAAACATGTCTTTGGAAATTAATCAGCACGTATCCCCTTCTATAATAAAGGGGGGGCCTTGATTCTCTCTCTCTCTCTCTCTCTCTCTCTCTCTCTCTCTCTCCTCTCTCTCTCTCTCTCTCTCTCTCTCTCTCTCTCTCTCTCTCTCACTTCAAGGGTTAGATTGAAATTTCTCGTTTTGCAGAGTAGTCTATTCCCCCCGTAAGATTGTCATCGAGATAAAAAAAGAAAAATGGTGGATGTAATCTAGTGTTTATTATCTATGACATTCGGAATTGTCTGTAATAAAAATCGCCGGGCGTGGTATTCTAATACCTATTTCAACGTGCTCGAGATTAGAAGATATTTTCCGATTATTACCGCTTATCCTGCACATTGGATGAACAGAGAGAGAGAGAGAGAGAGAGAGAGAGAGAGAGAGAGAGAGAGAGAGAGAGAGAGAGAGAGAGAGAGCACCCATAATTACGTTGTTTGCATCACGATTTCTTCATTGCGGTGCTCTTGACTTGATCATTGGTTGCTATTGTCGATGGGGTTTCGAGTGGAGAGGGAACCCCAAACGCTAAGGAGCTATCATTCAACTCAAGTCCTTTCCTCCTTCTCCTTCTCCCCCCCCCCCTTTTTTTTTTTTTAGTGCCCCTGGGCAGGCCGCCATCATCTGTGCCCTCTCCCTTCCTCCCCCCACTCCTTTGCCTTCCCATCCATGCTGATTTATGGTTAATTAAATAATGACATTGCAATGGTAATCGCCTCCCTTTTCTCCATGAGTGACATTTGGTCAACAACACCAGCAGCTTCCTCCGAGTCGTGTTGTGGACAGGGGGCGCGCTTTCTTTGCATTTGCATTTTGATCTTTCTACCCGCTTTCTCCTTTCTTTTCCATATCTTTTCTTCGGTTTTCACCCACACCTTTTCGTTTGCCTGGTCCCTTTCCCCTTATCTTTTTTATCACTAGAATTTGTCTTTTTTGTTTTCCGGCCATTTATGTTTCTACGTCTGTCGCACGGATGTTTTAAAAATTCCTCTTCCTTTTCCTCCTTTCCTAGTATCTCTTCGCGTATTCTATTCAATGCGTTATTTTCTATTACCTATTCCTTTTTCCATTAGTGTACGCGACCCGTCAAATGACGGCTAAATATTTAGATATTGCAAGCGCACATATAGATTCAACCGTTCATACCCCTCTCCCTTTCCTAACTACAACACGCTAGTTTGGGTAATTGTTGGAGATTGTTGTTTTCCGAGTAATCGCCGTTCAGCGTTACAGATATATATATATATACACACACACACATATATATATGTATGTATATACATATATGTGTATATATATATATATAACATATATATATATGTATATACATATGTATATATATATATGTATATATACATATATATATATATATATATATATATATATATATATATATATATATATGTATATATATATAATTATACATATATATATATATATATATACACATACATATATATACATACATATATATACATACATACATACATACATATACATATATATACATATATATATGTATATATATATACACATATACATAAATATAAGGAAGATACCCTTCTTTTCTTCTTTACTTACCTTCAATACATACTCATCATCAAAATCGAGGTGGATCTTTAGGAATCTGTTAAAGTAAAAAAATTATATATATTACACCTGTAGAAGATGACATTAAGGTCATCCTGCCCCTCCTGAAATACGAACGACTCCTAGAAACCGAATCGGGTCGATAATAATTGGGAAAAAGGGGATGTCAACCTAATTTATGCCAGAAAAAGGGAAGGATGATTACACACCTTCAGAGGCCTCTTCCTCCTTTCCCCCTTTTCTTTTCCATTTCCTGCTTTTTCTCTTCCTTCTCTTCGTTCGATTGCTGCTATTAAGTCCCGTAATCTTTTTATGTTTTGTGAATTACATATCAACCAGCTTTCAACATTTATTGTATGGTATTTTTGTAGTTTTGTCCATATTTCTGCTGCTTTGATATTAAAGATTCCTCGGCACTTATTTTTACTGTTAATGTTATTTACATATTTACATTTCTGGATTTAATTGGCCATTTTATCTATAGTCTAAGCCACGGCAATCTTATATATATATATATATATATATATATATATATATATATATATATATATATATATATTATATATATATATATATATATATATATATATATATATATATATATATATATATATTATATATATATATACATGTGTATATATATATATTTATATGTATATGTATATATATATATACGTGTGTGTATGTATATATATATATATATATATATATATATATGTATATGTATGTAGGTAGTAGGTTGGCCAGGGCACCAGCCACCCGTTGAGATACTACCGCTAGAGAGTTATGGGGTCTTTTGACTGGCCAGACAGTACTACATTGGATCCTCCTCTCTGGTTACGGTTCATTTTCCCTTTGCCTACATACACACTGAATAGTCTGGCATATTCTTTACATATTCTCCTCTATCCTCATACACCTGACAACACAGATTACCAAACAATTCTTCATCACCCAAGGGGTTACTGCACTGTAATTGTTCAGTGCCACTTTCCTCTTGGTAAGGGTAGAAGAGACTCTTTAGCTATGGTAAGCAGCTCTTCTAGGAGAAGGACACTCCAAAATCAAACCACTGTTCTCTAGTCTTGGGTAGTGCCTTAGCCTCTGTACCATGGCCTTTCACTGTCTTGGGTTAGAGTTCTCTTGCTTGAGGGTACACTCGAGCACACTCTCCTATCTTATTTCTCTTCCTCTTGTTTTGTTAAAGTTTTTTATAGTTTATATAGAAGATATTTATTGTTGTTACTCTTCTTAGAATATTTTATTTTCCTTTTTTCCTTTCCGCACTGAGCTATTTTCCCTGTTGGAGCCCCTGGGCTTATAGCATACTGCTTTTCCAACTAGGGTTGTAGCTTAGTAAGTAATAATAATAATAATAATAATAATGTATGTATGTGTGTGCGCGCGCGCACGCGTGTTTGTACGTATGTGTGTGTGCTGTTAAACGGATATGATTTTACTCACTGTGCTGTAATTTGAAATGTTTACATGCAACTTTCCTATGCTCATTCTTCAAGTCATTTCTCTTATAATCAAAATCTATCATAATCTTTCTCTCTCTTTCCAGGTACGATACAATTAACCTGCATCTCGTCAAAATCTGCTTCTGTTTTAAAGGGATTAATCAGAATGAGAAGAATATTGTGTAAGTAGACGCTCCATGCGAGGGTTGTCCTTTTTTTTTTTTTTTTTTTTTTTTTTTTTTTTTTTTTTTTTTTTTTTTTTTTTTTTTTTTTTTTTTAATATCTCTCCTCACATCCCTTGTCCCCCATGCTTCAATTGGACACCCGAGCGTTCGAAGGAACGTTTGTCATCATATGGTTCGAATAATGATAGACATTATGAGAAGTATTATGACGCTTTCGTTGCTTGTCTTTGCGGACACGATGTCCATATGTACCCTCTTGATTTCTCCCGCTCCCCCTGTCTGTCTCTTATTCCTCTGTAATTTATTATATCACTTCTGGCAAGGACTTCCAATGCACGACTTTGGGACGTTTTGTCCGTAGAAATTAGGGGCTATTCTTTATCTGTAGTGGGGGGTGGGGTGGGGGGGGGATGGGGAGGGTTGGAGTAAAAGGAATAAGAAGTAATAGTAGAAGTAATACAAAAACAATGTCTTGAGTAAATAGTTAAAAATGGAAATGGGATTGAAAAAGATTTCGAATTCGGAAATGAAATGGCGTACAATCATATAGGAATAAAGGTGGAAGAAAAACACAATATGAATCTAAACCTTTGAGGACTACTGGTGTGGTGCACGAGTCTATAGGTAAATAGGTGGTTGTCGGGAGGGTTAACCCCATAAACATTGACATTTTATACACAAAAGGTGAAAAAGGAGATGGCGGTCTCCGAATAAGTCGGAAGGGTTGACAGGACTCGAGATGATTATGACGTGGGACAGATGGTGATCCGGATTGTATTAAAAAAAAAAAAAAAAAAAAAAATGGGATAAGAGAGGACTATACATTTAATCTGTAGGAGATTATTATGGATTCAGAACCTCTTATTTCAGGAGATAAAGGAAATTTTTATCGCTTAAGGAAGTCCAGCCTAAGGTACCCACCATTGCATAGTATTTATTTAACCGAACACTCTATTACGGGCACTATATCATACCCAGGTTTCATTGTGTTTGTATTGTTGTGAGGAATTGTTCTTCGCGGCTCCTGGTCGTATAAAACTTATTCGTTTGATTATCAAAATTCTCTCACTCTCTCTCTCTCTCTCTCTCTCTCTCTCTCTCTCTCTCTCTCTCTCTCTCTCTCTCTCTCTCTGTATAATGGAGGGAAGGGAGACTATCTATCTACCTGTTTGAAGGAAACCCCCTGATTTATTTTTTTCTCAGCTTGACTTACCTTTTTGTAAGCATATTAGTGTAAGGATCAATTGTTTTCTTTACATTTGATGAAAAATAAAATAGTATTGCTACAATAAATTGAATAGTAGTCAGGAGATAGGATTTTAATTATTAGATGAGTTGATATAAGCGGAGGACAGTAGAGTAGATTAAAAAATCTCAAATGATCTTCATTTAATATTTTCCTCTCATATTTTCGTTTATAATGTGTGTGCAAGTGTATTCAGGTTCCACGATGAATAATAATTCTGTATTCATATATCTAGATTTTGTCATTTGCAGTAAAGCAGTTTGGTTACTGGAAAAAAAGATAAAATACGCTCCTTTTTTTTTTTTTTTTTTTTTTTTTTTTTTTGAGAGTCGTGTACCGTACGTATTTCATACACGCTCAGACACTGTAGTGCTATTGGTTTATTTTTCATCTCTCGCTCTCTCTTTGCACTGATAAGAGAAAAATTTGTTTAAGTTTGCCGTCGCATGTTTCACATTGTTTGAATTTTTGTGCCATCGATGCCTTTAGCTGTGTGTTTGTAAGCATGTCATCTTGCTGAATAAACTTATATTCATCTCGCCTCTCCGTTTGTACCTAGCGACATTGGTACAGCCGAGAGGGTGATAGTGTTTTTTTTTTTTTTTTTTTTTTTTTTTTTTTTTTTTTTTGTAGAGAGCTTTACTTCTTCTTACTTTAAGTTATCTGTTTATTTAGGAGGGACTGTGTCTTCATCAACGCATATGTGCAATTTTTAGTCTTGAACTGACGATTTTATTGATGATTGAAATTTATTTGTTAGTAATTTTAGTACTTTCGTGTTGACAATCACGAAATTACGTACAATATTTGATGTAAATTATTATCATCATTATTGTTGTAGTTTACTATTTATTTTCATTAGCAAAGCTGCAACCCTTGTTGGGAAAGCAGATTCCTATAAGCCCCAAAGCTCCAATAGGAGAAGTGTCAAATTCGAAATGAAACAAATAATACAAAATAGATGAACTATTAGAGGAGGCTTATTTGAGCCTACTCAGCGAATAAACATTTACATACGTTTGAGCTTCTGAAGCCCCAAGGATTTGACTTCACTACTAGGAGGACCATTTTGATATATCAGTTAGGTACTGCCATCCTATTAATTAACTTGATTGTAATTAATTAGATTAATTTTTTTTAACCAGTTCATATCTATTTCTTAAAATTTTTCATTTTTTTTATTTCATGTACATACCATGAGATAGTCGAAAATTATCCATAGTAGTTGAAGTGTTCAGTACGAAAATTAATCGACCTAAGACTATCGCAAATCGGAAGGTACTTAGAGAAATATGTGGCATTAATATCTATTTTATGAAATTCTAGTCGTTCATGAATGATCTCTGTAGTTTGTATAGTTAAAAGTTGTGTAGAAATAACGTAATGAATAGAAATCAACATGAAATATATCCTATGCATACGAAGTTTTAAGTATGATGACACACAAGCAAAGAGAGTCAGATAGGTATAAAATGGTTAAATCAGTGAACATGTATATACGTTAAGGAGAAATAACTGAAGTATGTGTAAAATAGTATGCAAATCATTAAATATAGTGTATTGCTAATATGACACATTTCAACGCTGAACACAGTGTTTAGGTTGAAAAACCTTCATATAAGTGTTTATAGAGGTGACACACGGGGATATTAAAATCTTTAACGATTGTCTTTGATACAGACGATTTCAGTGCGAAATTTTTGGCAGTTTTTAAACTCTAATAGGTTCCAGATAGTTCAAGAATTGCCGAATCCATTGCTCTATTTGAAAATGTATTAATAATTGAATTTAATTAGCAACATGATAAAGAAGACAATAAAAGTTAATTCCAGAAGATTGTTGACATGTTTGTTTTATAAACAGATTTAGAAGGCTATTTAGTTATTTAAAGCTACTGTAATCCAAAGCTAATTGATTACTATAAAAAAAATCAAGATTAATAATGAAATCATACGTGAAAGCGACATTCCTATCTTTAGAATTATGTAATACTCACTTTTACTAGTGTATTGTATTATTAACAATTATAGCGATATACTTATTTCATAACATAACCTATCAAAAAACTGTTTGATTTATTGATGTTGTAATTTATTTCCAATTTTTATATTTAAAGAAATAAATTTCGAGAATTTATATAACTCATGAGTTTAATAGCATTGTTTTTAAAAAAGGGGGTAAATTATATCCTCGGAGCTTATTCGTATTCCCGAACATTATGTAAAGATCTCTCTCTCTCTCTCTCTCTCTCTCTCTCTCTCTCTCTCTCTCTCTCTCTCTCTCTCTCTCCTTATATATATATATATATATATATATATATATATATATATAGATAGATATATAGATAGATAGATAGATAGATAGATATATACAGTCGGTAGGGTCCCTGCCAGCATGGTTTCCAGCCTTACAGGTGGTGGTTCGAATCCCCACCCGGCCAGAAGCTGTTACCATAAAATGAATTCCAAGTGGATTTATATTCCCAAGATAGAATTCGGTATTAAATGCCATTCGTGGGTGATATTTACATTAATTAAAATCACGTGTGCTTGTGATATATATATATATATATATATATATATATATATATATATATATATATATATATATATATATATATATATATAAAATCGGCCGTTGCTGATTCACTGCAGGACAAAGGTCTGTGACATGTCCTTCAGCTCCCGTCTGTTTATGGTCTTTCTATGCCAGTCTGTATCCACAAAATTTCTTAGCCCGTCAATTCACCATCTTCTCTTCCACTCTGCCTCGTTTGTAACCTCTAGGTTGAATCTGTTATTATTTTTGTCTATCTATTATATGTCATTCTAGTTATATGGCCTTCCCATGTCCATTTCTTCTTATTACATGTTAAAATAACCTCTACTTTAGTTTGTTCTCGTTTCCATATCGCTCTTTTATATTTCTTAGTGCTAATCCCATCATTATTCTCTCCATAGCTCTCTAAGTTGTAACTAGCTTATGTGCTAAGGCTTGAGTAAAGTTCCCAATATAATACTGGTAGGACCATCTGATTAAATACTTTTGACCTGAACACTCGTGACATACTTTCAAACATTAAGCGACAAATAGCTTTTGATAAGACGTTCACTCTGCTTTGAGAGTACAGAACTTTAGGGAACTTCTTCCTACAAAGACTTCTGTCCCAGTCAGGATTTGAACTTTATGCCTGAGAGACAACTACAGTAATAGACCACTCTCCTGAAGCATTCGTTTGAATCTTTGCCCGGGATGAAGTACTGTACATGTCAGAATGAATAAAATGATAAAAACTATTTGCACTTTAATGTTTTGGTCAGTAGGTGTTTTCATCTCGACGAAACGAGATCTCTTTTTACTTTTTTTTTTGTATCAGCGTTAACTCACGACATCGTCGTTGTGTTTTTTTTTTTTTTTTTTTTTTTTTTTTCTCTTTTTTTTTTTTTTTTTTTTTTTTTTTTTTTTGAGGAAATAAATGGAGTATTTTATGCAGTCTTTTATTATAAACTCAGATTATTCTATTTGAATTTGCATTACATTCTACTGTTTAGCACAAGATTAACTCTTTATATCCAAAGCGCACTGTCAAGTACTTATATAGGGCTCACAAATTCTTCTTTGGTTGGAATTGTAAATGGTAGCAAATATTTTTGTTTTTATTTTGCTTGTAGAAATATATCATAAGAAGTTACGTGTAGGATTAATGGTATATGCGTGGAATTTAATATCATTTACGATTATTAATATTATCGTTGTTATTATTATAAACTTTATTATTGCTGATAATAAAAATCGCTTATATAATTAATTGTTATCATTATTTTTATTAATGATATTAGTTGTTGTTGTAAATGCAGCTCTAGCAATCAGGAATTTAAAGGATACTTTCAAAATACTGTAGGTCCCAAATGTGTTACTCCTGGTGGTGTGCATTCAGAGATCCTGCCATTCCTCTCTTTTGTGAAAGAGAATATTAACTACGCAAATTTTTGAATAATTGTGAATTAATTGCGTTGTTGAATTCGTGTAAGAAAAAGAAAAGGGCGAGAGGTATTTATGATATAAATGCTCGTAGGATTGACGTAGTTTTGCAATCCACCTAGACAGTCATATGTTCAAATGGAAATCACTTTTAAGATTTTAATCATATCGTAGGCACGTGTTGATGTCATTATAACTGTTGTACAATATTACCGGAGAATGCATTCTCGAAGCATTTACAGGTAAACAATGTCATCTTTTAGGTTAATTTTTGACCCTGGATCGTTCCCCTTGCTGCATTTCGTATTCCTTTTTTTTCATTCTTGTTTTCTTGGCCTAGGTAATAAAAGGCAGAATACAGAGCTGTCTATAGTCTATTGCTGGTCTATGCATATTAAGAAAAATCCGCAGCCAGAAACATCGAACCCACATAAAAGTGGGAAACGATGCAGACAAGGAAGTAGAAGAGAACGAGATTTTATGTCGAACGAGTATAATAGTGCTGCTGATTTTTCTTTATATGCGTAAACCAGCAATAGACTGTCTTTTTATAGTTTATTTATGACATATTTGTTTTTGATGCTGTTAATAGTTTATCTATGACATGTCTGTTTTGACGTTGTTACTGTTTTTAGAATGATTTATTGGTAATTTGTTCTCCATTTATTTATTTCCTTATTTCCTTTCCTCACTGGGCTATTTTTCCCTGTTGGAGCCCCTGGGCTTATAGCATCTTGCTTTTCCAACTAGGGTTGTAGCTTGGATAGTAATAATAATAATAATAATAGGCAGCTCTGTATCCTGCCTTATTACCTAGGCCAAGAAAACAAGAATGAAAAAAAAAAAAGAAGAAATGAAGGAAGGAAAACGATCTAGGGTCTAAAGTTAACCTAAAAGATGACATTGTTTACCAGTCCTTAATTACGTTTGAAGAACCGAAGATACGAAGAATAATAATCTGTGCTATGTTATTTAAGGACAAGTTGAAATTTAGGAGGGAGGTTACGAGTCATGTCGAGGTGATGTTGATATTTTCCATTTTCTGGATGGATTTCTATAGTTCACTGGCTTTTTCTCTTGTTCCCACTTAAAGATCTGCATTAACGTTTTGGTTTATACTTTTTTGAGATGTGTTTATATACAAATAGTGTTATTTATGCATAATAGACACACTGGTAATTATCAGTGGCTTTAATTCCTCCTGTAGTATAATTTTCGAATAATTTCCTCTGCTTCTCTTCTCAATAAACAGGGTTTCATAATAACGTCCTACCCCCATTTAAAAAATATATTAATAATTTTTTTCATATCTAAAATCATTTATACATTTCCTTAAGATTATTATTATCATCCACTCTGTTCCCGGATAACCTCTTTTGCACGTGAGATCAACCCAATGGAGTTTCCGTGCGACTCAAAAGTTAGAGGAAATTCCATTGATTTTAACGAATCCCTCTAAGGATATGTTCATACGGAATATGACTCGACTGTTCATTAGGTTATTGAATAAATTCGATCACTGCGACACAATGAAATATTCATAAATATTTATATTGATACACACATTATGCGTGTATATATACATGTGTATATACACACACATATATATATATATATATATATATATATATATATATATATATATATGTGTGTGTGTGTATACATATATATAATGTATATATATATATATATATTTTATATATATATGTATGTATATAGATATGCATATATATACATATATATATACATATACATATACATATATATATACATATACATATATATATATATGTATGTATATATATATATATATATATATAATATATATAAATTATATATATATATATATATATATATATATATATACATATATATATATATATATATATATATATATATATATATATATATATATATATGCAGTATATATCTAGATAAATATATATTTATATTTTGTGTTTGTGTGCATATATAATTGCATAATGCAAAACGTTATCGTCTCCACGTCCATGTACACCAATGGGAATTTTGGAATACAGCTAAATATAGATACATATCTTGAACATTTGATTATATATATCATACATATAATGTATGATAAGTATTTGTTCTAATCCTTTTAACTTTGCCTCTCACGCTTTCAACTTAATTAAGTGTTAAAGACTGAATTTCAATCCTTATTTTTTACAACCTTCAGTGATTTTGCATTCTCAAAGACTCAAAATGCCTGGTACATACAGGTATTAGAAAATTGTCATCCCGTTTCGAAATCCAGTGTGTAGTCTATTAGTAATTTTGTGTAAGAAAATTGTATAAGATTTAAAAAAAATTGTTATTCACATCTTTTAAACAATAATTTAAAAAAAAAGAAAATTCCTTTCTGAGAGTTTTCTTTCTAATTTTTAGCAGATGTGATTCAAATGAATTTGACATTTAGTTGGCGTTTTGACAGTAAACTTAGCTTATACGAGCTATTTTTCATAATTTAATTGGTTCTAGATGTATTATTTTATCGTTTTGTAAATTTTTTTTTTCTTTTTTTTTTTAATATCGTAAATTGCGAACACGTCCTATAATATTTTACTGTTATTCAGGCTTCTTTGTGTCATTTGAATATTCTTAAGAAAGGCATATCAGATAATGAGTATAACAAAACTACATTTTGTATAATCTTTATTTATATTTGCACGATCTTGCTAAACACTTTATTGAACGTGAAAATTCGGCGCCTGTCTAAATTTCACTTGTCACCTGTTCACGGTGAAATTTTGTTATACTGTGTGTATAAGAAATTGATATCAATTTTATATATATACATACTTTGTATATATTAAAATTTTCTAGATTTTCAAAAGAAGCTGGAGTATCGCGAAGTGTAGTGACTGATATTAAGCCATTAATAGTTGCTCCTTTCTTTATACCTTTCATGAGTCTTAGTCTTTTCCTTAGTTTTTCTTGCTTTTTGTTGCGATCATAAAATATAAATTCCAGGGAATATGTTGTTTTTTAAAGTATGTTTATAGGTATACACATACAAATTGATGGTCTCTCTCTCTCTCTCTCTCTCTCTCTCTCTCTCTCTCTCTCTCTCTCTCTCTCTCTCTCTCTCTCTCTCTCTCATACATGGAAAAGAATGCATTCAAGTGAAGCTTGCGTTGTAGTAGGAGGCAAGGAAGTGACTGGTCTGTTGTAGTAGTTAGTCAGTAAGGAGTGAAATCACAGAAACTCTCGAAGGTATATTAGTATACTGTGTTATATATGCAATCGGAGAGATTGGGAATAGACTGCTATTAAGAGTTCTGTTTCAAGAGTTATAGGAAATCAGATAGATGGAGCTATGACTGCAGATGGTGGAAGAAAAGGGAAACATTTGGGAGTAAATCTAATGGACGATTTTATGAGGAAAAAAAAAACGTGCCATGAATGACCACAAGAAGGTATCGGGTGTGTAGAAAGCAATTAAATGCGAAATAGATAATTGGGTATGTCAACATTGGAATATATGAAGAAATTTACACACACACGAATTACCTTTGGTAGTTTTCTGATCATTGAGGCTTGAGCGACCCCTTGCCTTAAAACGCCCTATTGTAAAAATGACGCTTAAAAACGTTAATTTGTTTCTAAATTTTCCTAAAGAATTTTCAGGTGACATAAATAACCTTTATCATTCATATCTCCCTTTTTGGTAACAGGCGATCAGTTTTTTATTCTTATCTTTGAAATACATCTTGTATCTTTTCTTAAAATGTATTTACATTATTTTATTGTTGAACATTCACGTAAGAATTATTGGTATTCTTTGTACGAATAGAATCTCGATTATTCATAATGCTTAGTATCACTATGTCGAATTTCTTACCATAAATAATATCAATTTAAGAAATGTTCTTATTATTGCGTTATTTTTTACTTACTTTTAAGCTAATTGATTTATATATATTTCAGCCGGGATGGGGAGAAGAAATATATGGCGACACACTTGCAAAAGGTACTGTTTGTAAGCTATATTTTAGGCTTTATGTTTTTAGATTTATATCATATTGTTCACGAATCAAAGGCCTGTTACTTTATGAAAACAGTAAGTATAGTTAGGTTATTTGTTAATTATTATAAGTTCTCTTGTTCTTTTGTGGGAGAGTGGTGTCAACTTATGATACGGATTTAGAATTGAAATTATGATTATATTAACAATGATTATATTGATATCTGTAATCATCATCATTATGATGATTATGATAATTATAGAAATAAATTAGCTATATATTGCAAAAGAAAATTGAATTAACTTCCTTTAACATTACCTGAGGGGGAAGGAGACTACACATATTTCTATGTTATTCTCATTAACTTGCATACAAGTACCTCGGCTACGATCTCTGATTAGAAATTGATGTGATATTATTTTATTTAGAAGAATTCAATTGATGACGGAAAACTAACAGCACACAGCTATCGAAAGCGCTTGAAGTCATAGTTTACTTTGGTTCGGAGATAGGGATATAAAAATAACTTATTAAAAAAAGTGAAGAATCCTAATAAGTTCTTTATCATGATATCCTTATGATAAGTAATTCTTATTATTATACTGTTCAACTAATGTGGATATGATATAGGCTATACTAGTTTACTTTTGATGAAGCGATGAATATCTTTTTCTGTCGCAAATATTTTTAGAATTAATTTTTGGGCTGTAATCCAAGTTTATATAAGATTAAAATTTTCCTTTCACTGCCACTACGGTTAGCTTTATATAAAAATAATTCTATGATTTAGTTGTCTTGGAAAAAAAAAATATTAATAAGAAATAATTCTTGCGATGCTTGCAAGTTTTTCGTCTCCGCTAACGCTTAGTTGTGCTTGCGTGTGTGTGCCTTTTTGAAGGATTTTTATCAATCGCTATTGGACATTTTGTTATGTTTTATTTTGACTCATTATTGTAAGTTTTTTCTATATTTTACGTAAATATTTTCGATGATTAATGAATATTCTTGTAATGTTCAACGTTATTTAAAAGGCCCATATAATATATTTCATTAGTGATGATGTGTGTGTGTGTATATATATATATATATATATATATATATATATATATATATATATATATATATATATATATATATATATATATATATAGATGCAAAAATAAATTGGTCAATGCGGCTATCATCTTTATTCGGTAGCTTTCATAATTTCTGTCATCTTCAGCCTATCTGCCATTGTTATGTAATATTGATAAAAATTATCAAAAGTAGATAATTAGGGTAATTTTATTTTTCCTTAATGTCCCGTATTGTGTGTGTTTAATTTTATTGTGAGGAATGTACAGATGAAATATAAGAACTGTGACGGTATAGCAGATTTGATAAGTTTTGCAAGCGCTTGACATAGGAGATAATGAAATATCTTTTATAGCGATTTGCTAGTAAGCAAACGGATATTGTATTTCATCGCGTATTGAAAGATGTGCTTGAATTGTGTTATGCTTTGTGTCCCCTTTTTCTTGAATGTATGACAATTCAAAATTATATTCACTAATTTATTTATATATAAGGTTGCACAATATCGGAAAAAACATTTATTATCCATAAGATAACCTTTTTTGGGATACTGTCTATAAAGAGCTTCCAGAAGGAACTCTTGTACTCTTACGTTGTCGTCCAGCTCGGGTTCTTATCACCAATGGTCCCTGTATAATATAGCAATGTGAAAGTTATTAAGGTCCAGTTGACTTCATTAATTCCAGTACACTTTGCTTCAAGCTAAGGAAACGTGCGGCACATTGTAGAATTAAACGTCGCGTCTAGCAAATGAGAAACTAGTCTCTTAGCTTGTAAACACGGGATTAATAGCATTTTTTTTTTTTTTTATTAATTTAACGAAGTATTATTTGCTTACCAGAACAATGCAAAATTAATATAATCCTTTGGTTCATGTGTTTACAAGCACAGCTACTTTGTTTCACAAGCACTATTGCTAATAGTTTCTCTTTTCTAAACACAAGTTTACCTGCTACTATGTACAACTGTCAGACTTCCCTTTGGCTTCCTGTGAAGTGTACCGGAATTAATGAATCCAAGTGTACCTTGGTTCAAGCTTTGGGTCAACTTAAAATGCCCCAGTTTGTGCGTGAAATTTATCCTTTTTAAAAGAATTACGCTTCCGTGCGACTATTTGAAGTTTAAATGTTTGTTCCGAGAGTTTGTGAATATTTAAACCTGTAACATAATCTTGTAATTTTTTTTTCAATTATGTTGAATATATTAGTTTAGTGAATGTATCTAAATTTTCAGTCTAAAATTTTAGAATTTACATGTTAATATCAAGTGAATCTTTAAAGCCACATCCTTTGCTTATACAGTGCTACAGCAAAGGCATATAATATTCGCTCTTGTATTGGAATAATTTAACAATTTAAGGATATTTCAAGCTTTTGATTTTTCATCCTGTGAAAAACTTTTAAGCTCGAAATATTTGCGCTCGGGTGTATTGTTCCCCTTAACTTAGACGCTGGTTTCAATTTTCTTTTATCAGAAAATTTTCCTTGTTGGATTTTAAAGCCGAAAAAAATAACATTGGCAATTTCTGTAATATACAAATTTCAGAGCTTACAAGTTTTATTATTGAATTTGGCGCTTGAATTCAGAATCCTCTGCTCTAACTTGGTCATTAGAGCGTTAAAGCTTCACTTTTTTATTGAAATTTTGTACGAAATAATTTTATATAGTAAAATGAAAAACTGAAATCTAGCTCACTTGAAGAGCTTTTTATAATTTTTTGGTTTATAAAAAAAATAAACGAATAGTCTTAGTTTTTTAGTTATATTTTTGTATTTATAGGCAGCATTGTCAGTTAGATTAGGCGTTTTTTTACTCTGTGATTGTTGTTGGGGTATTTTACAAATGAAAGTGAAGTTATATTTTTTCTTAAAATTTTTCTTATTTTTTTTTTGTCGAGTTTTTATTGAAGAAAAAATTGCCATTTTTGTAAAATATATTTCCTTTCGTAATACGGTACCTTTAATCATTTATTTGCTTTCATGACAAAAATATTTTTCAGATAATAGATTTGTGCGATATTGATTAATCTGTTGTTGCATTGACCAACTCTACAAACTCTCAACTTGGTATGGTATTCGACTTTAAATGAAAGTAATTGGCTGAGTAATTATTCCTGCCACTATGAATAACTATGTACTGTAAGTGCCACCTAAAAAAAAAAAAACTTAAAAAACATTAACATGATTATTTTTAGATTTTGAATAACTAAGGTCAAGACTTCAATCATGGCTCCTTGAGAGATGAAATACTTGAACTTCACTTCTATGGAGTTTATCAAGAAGTTATTCTCAGCGAAGGGTGTATTGGTATTTCGAGAGCTAATTGCATTTTTTTTTCTTCCCGTAACGGATCGAAATAATAGGTCTCCTGTTTTAATAACCCCCACATTATCCAGCATTTAACCCAAATTATTGAGATAATTATGTTAATGAATGGATTACCGACATAAATCAAGAATAATATGTATATATCTTTTACCTAGAAGCTCAAGTTTTCTGGTATTTGGGACATTTAACGTTTGTGTTAAGTAACATTTAACTTGTTGAAATATTGAAGTCATTCCGGGAATAGTGTGAGCGAACGATGTGACCAAGCAAATTCCAGTGGAAGTGAGAGTGTATTGATATTTATTGAAACTCTTTCCATGGTATACCTGACTTCAGGTGGGTAATTGGTTTTCTCTCCTCCTGTAATTTTCCTTTAATATAAAACTCTCTGTATACAGCAGAATGTCAGGAAGGTGGTTGGTAGATTACATGGGTATACTCCGGCATCGTTTGATCGACGCTCAAAGACGAAGGCTTCCTAAGTCCGTCTGGAGTTGAACAGAGCCATTTTTAGCAACCACCAGTTCAAGAGTCGTCGTCTCTTGACATTTCCGATTGCCTTCTTTTAATCCAGTAGCGTCAAGTTTATTTTCAAGGGGCCTTTGTCGAAGGGAGGAGCTTTCGAGAAAGCAGTGAACCACAGTGAAAACCTTTGAAAAAATGTGAATTGCCCTCTCTGCTACTGTTCGCCTCCCGCAACACGTTTTCTAGACAATTTGGGCAGGTGGAGGGGATTAGACGGTGCATGGAGGGGAGGGGGAGTGTAGATTAAGAGGAGGGTGGGTGGAGGGGGAAGGTCTTCAAGAATGCTTGAAATACCTTCGAAAATTCTCAATATTTGTGCGATCTTTCTTTCAGGACTTGGGGCCGTGAAGTTCGCTTGCCTAATTCTTCGAACGGTTGCATATTGGGAGCTGTTTAAGCCCTCC
>NC_090764.1:12771999-12776999 GCF_036898095.1 Palaemon carinicauda
AATTATTAATAGTAAAAACTTACTTTTTCCTTAATTGTTTCTTAATTTACTTCATATATAATTTTACATTGTGAAAGAGAAAGACCTGTAATGGCAGTTGAATACGACACAATTGTTTCCCAAAAAGACGTAATATTATAATTGTTAATATTGTGAACAAAATCAAATTGTAGCAGATACAATTATTCTGTTTCTTTAAATGAAATTTTCAGTGTTGCTCTGGGCTAAGATACCTTTCTCACAGCGATGAATCACATCGACTGGAAAGGTTGTAGAAAATTATTCAGTTTGCATTGTTGAAACTTTGTCTTATTGGCAGAATTTCAGTATCCCTATCATTTAGTATTATTTCTTTGATGCAGAACAGATCTATATTGCAGCTTTGTTTGGGTGGACATTTCAGATTAATTATTTACACCGATGTATGGTTTTACGATTGTATTCTTATGATTCCATAATAAAGGGATAATCTAATATTGATGCTCGTAATATTCTTATTTTCTTATTTTTATATTCTACTCATTACAACCTCGACTGTTTTTAAAGATCGAATTTGAAATTGGTGTCTCTATAATTATTATGGGGAAACATATACCCCAAAATGTCGCACATAGCGCAACTAAACGCACACATACCCTTGCACGTTTATCTCTCTCTCTCTCTCTCTCTCTCTCTCTCTCTCTCTGATAATAAAAAGATAACAGCTGGAATTCGAAGACGAGCCTTTTTCCTACACCGCGTGCGTAGGCGTGGGTAAGGTTGCGGTCTGGTAGGTAACTTGAGGTAAGTTCGGGTAGTTCAAGCTACCTCTAGATGAACAGGTTAGGATATCCGTGAATTACCATTTTCTCTGATGCGTCCTTTAGTATCTGCTTACCCTTAGGCTCTTCTCTTTTGCAGAAATTTGCTGAAAAAGTGTGGAATTGCCGGGTATTGACGGATGCCCTTGAGGTGGGCATTTAAGTGGCGGTTAAGAGGGACCGAATTGCATAGCGGTTTGGAAATGGATTTCGTGTTCGATCTTCTTTTCATGCAACGTATTTCATTTCACACTCCTTCCGATGATGACCATCTTAAAGATCAGGTTTCCTCGCTAACGGCAGACATTATGCCTCCGTGTGGTTATTTTTATCCTTTTTTTTTTTTTTTTTTTTTTGTAGGATAGTATCCAGTGTTGAACAAACGCTTCTTAAATTTTTCTTGGTAACAAGATTGCATGAAATTAGCTGATTTTTTCAAATGTAATTATTCTGTATCTGTATCCTATAGTTTTGATTTGAAACCCTTGTGTCATTTCTGTAGAAATAATAACGCATTAGGCAAATTTTTGATGCTTGAAGTTTGCATAGGCATATGAAATTCAATTTAGTCTCTTCCCCATGAAATTGTACAACTTGCATTGACACTGCAAGTTTGATGTCAACTCAATTCAGGAAATGTTACCCTATTGAGTTGATATTTTTAGCGGTGCAATATCTGTATGTAGGCATATTCGAGCATTTATTTTAGCCATCTATTTTCCTTTTTTTCCTTTAATTGAAAAAAAAAATGTAGTTTTAAATTCGGTAAAAGCATTGGTATAGGGATAAAGTCAAATGGCCGTGACATTAGTAGACTGAAGGAAAAGAATGAATTGATCGTGTGAAATTATGACGTTACATGTGTTAACTTTCTTGGCTTAGAGAAGGGTGGTCAATGGCATTACTGTTAGTTTTCATATATGACCTGCATGCTGCAGATATATATATTAATTTATCTTTATAGCTTTGATTAGAGAGATTGATGATTCAAAGGAGTTTTAAAGATTTTAATGGAGGCATTGCTATGGTTTTCAATAACTTAACGAAAATTCATTTAAATTGAAATGTATTGCGTAAATTGGTTTTTTAATTACTTTGTATTAAAAACTTTCTAATGAGTGAATGGGAGTGGTGTAAGGTATGGGTAGGACAGCAGATGTAAGTGCAAAGATTTTGGGTTATAAGAAGTGTTGTAAATAGTGTTCGAAATATCTACTGTTTTCTGATGGTAGATTATCTATTTGAGATAGTGAATAGAAACGGTTGAGATTGTGAAAAATTTAAAGTTTGCATCAGAAAGTTGAGAAGAGATATGAGCATTAGTAAAGTTATGAGGGAAAATGTAAACAAAGAATATGTTATTGTGGGTATTATTATAAGGATATTCTGAGAATGGGAACACTTGATGTTCATACAGGTTTTGGACTAAATGGTATTTTAAGTGATGGTTTGATGAGAGAAGAGGGAGGGCACAATAGCTGAAGCAAGAAAGGTAAGAGGATGTTTACCAAAGAATAGGAGAATGCTTAGCATATCTATGGACCGTAGGGTTGGAATGAAAATGGGGGGGGGGGTGTTGTTGTACTTACACTCTTCTATGGAAGGGACATGAGGATGCTAAATGATAGAGAGAAAAATGAAGCTGTAGGAATTAATATTCAATGTAGGATATGTAGCTTATGAAGAATGGGAAAGGTGAAATGTGTAGGAGTGGTAAAAAGTTTTATTATACTGTGATATGGCTCAGTCGTGTTGGGATGATAGGTTGGTGAAAAGAGCTAACAAAATCAAAAGTTTTGGGAGTAAAAATAAAAAAATACCAAGACATTGTGGATGTACTGATGAAATGAAGGAGGAATAAGGAGAGACTTCGATATCAAGGGGGCATGAGTGTTTTTGAAAATTAGAAGTTAATGGCATGATATGTGTAATCGGTTTGGTACATGTTTTAAAGGTTTAAAGGCCCCTCGTGAATGGCAAAGGCAAGGGACTGACATTGCCCTATCAAGGAGGACAATTCCCTAGAGACTGACCATTTATACATATGATCTGCGGCCGAGCCCCCTTTTCAACCAAGCTAGGACCAAGGATGGCCAGACAATGGCTACTGATGACTCAGTATATAGACTTATAGACCTATATGGTACCACTATTTTCATAGAAAATTAATTTACTGGGGTAATTCATCCTGCATTCGGAAATTTTTTAGTGTTAATGATAGTGCGAAAATTTATTAAACGACATTTGTTATTGGAAACGGCTTAATTAGAAAAAAAAAAATTCATATTTAAAACAAGTAAACATAGAATGGTAATTTATATTCTGTATTATTTGGTTCTTTCAGTTGACTTGACCTGACCTGAAGAAGCAAAAACCCTGTAAACCAGTTTGATAAAACTGTAAGAAATGTGAAAACATTATCCTATCGCTCGAATAATTTCCAACTTCCATTTCCCCCGCGAGTCATAACCGTCTTCCAGTCGCTATTCCCCTCTTTGTAATTTTCCCCTTTTATCCTCCACCCCATTTACCTATCCCACGCCCCCTTTCCGACCAATCCACCCTCCCCCCCTCCGCATCAACTCTAATCTCGAGGTCCGGTTGAGTGGGCACAGGGCGACTGAAACAAAGAGATTTCATAATCTTTTCTCGGACAATATTTAAGCCCAGCCGGCCATGAGTGAAAAATGGATCTATACAGTATCTCTCTCTCTCTCTCTCTCTCTCTCTCTCTCTCTCTCTCTCTCTCTCTCTCTCTCTCTCTCTCTATTTTATTGTCCGTGATAGTGATGATGTGTAGCTCACCTTGATGACGTTTTTGGTAATAAAAACTATAAATGTGTTGATAATGGTATGAGATAATGTGGATAAATGTTCTCTTAGCTAATGGAATTTGTTGATCAGGCTGACGATTATATCAAATACGATTCAGAGACGACTTCCACTTTAGTTAACATTTACTCATCTCAGCGTAATGGTTGATAACACCATTGAAGGTGGTGAAATATAGTTGACCTTATTAAGAAGGTGATAGATTTACTCATGTCTACTTTTAGTTTAAAATTTCCACCTTTTGAGATTTTGTGAATGAACCCCTGATTTGTCTTAAGGTTTAGGAACTTCTGGAGGCTGGTCTCTTAGGAGTGGTATTTTAAATGCATAACATTCACTATTTGAATTTAATGTTATTTACATTGGTAACAAATCGAAGATTGTAGATCAAATATTAACTATTATTATTACGAAATAGTTAGAAAAAACAACAATTGAATGAAATGTTTGATTGTGTAACAGAAATATGGCTGTGCAAAGATAAGAACAACAACAAAAGAATTTATGTAGGTAAAATAATGACATAAAACATAAAAGATTAATAATTAATGGTAATGATACTAAGCTTTGACATATAGAACCTTTAGTGAGTAGCAAAGGATGTAGAGGTTGCATGTCAAGTTAAGGAACAAACCTCAAACTCTTATAGGCAGTGGCACACCTCAGTTTTTTCAAGGACATCATCCCTATAGTCCCCATCGGGGATAAAGTAACTAAATTTTAGTGTACTTTTGGTAACATAATATCGGTTTGAAAATTACGTCAAAACCAGATATCTGATTAAAGTCCATTGGGCTGCAAGGGCTATGGTGTGTCAAAGGAACCTAGCTTCCATTGGATTATGTAATTGATAAGTAATTTAAATTAAAGACTGATTTTAGGTGAATGTTATTGGTAGGGAATTAGCAAACCGATTCATATCGATATTTTTTCAGGTTTTAAGACTTTCCAAGTATGTCAAAACCCATTTTATATCGAGCTTTTTGACATGTCTTTGGTATTTTAAATTCCTTTACAAGCCTCATGCATTGTTACCTGAAAAAATATAGAGCTTATCTTTGGTGTCGGGGTGAATTTTGTATTGATTGGAACAATATTGTATTGCAAGGATAATGTAATATATATATATATATATATATATATATATATATATATATATATATATTTATATATATATATATATAATATATATATATATATATATATATATATATATATATAAAATATATACAGTATATATATAAATATATATATATATATATATATATATATATATATATATATATATATATAGATATATATATATAAATATATATATATATATATAAATATATATATAAATATATATAAATATATATATACATATAA
>NC_090764.1:12779499-12796999 GCF_036898095.1 Palaemon carinicauda
GTTTTCCAAGGGGTTCGACGAGGTGACCAATATTGTCATAACGTACATCTGGAATAACCCGAGATGACTGTCTTGGTCGGCCTATTCCCACACGTGGTTCTGCCTTCTGAAGGTATGTCCTTGCAATGTAGCGCTTGAATGACAGCAGTGGAAGGTTGCTTTCATCAACACGATGGAGAAGCCAGCAGTTCTGAATCGTTGCATCAATTACCCAAGAAAATATAGGCCACCACCACTTTTTCATTCTAATGGATATACGGTAACAATTGATGTTTTGGTCCATCCTATCAGTGCCACCCATGTGCCTGTTGTAATCGCCGATGAGATAAGGACGACTTACACTAATTTTCTTTTTGTCCTTTGCTGACCATCGAGATAAACTTTCCAGAGGATAAACAGGAGAAATATTTGATACCACTGAAACTACTGCATTATCCTTCCAGCGTACCAACAAGATCTTGTGAATATTATCCACAACAACATCTGTATCTCCTCGAGGAACCTTCTTCATTTCGTTTGTGGAGTTTATAGGACAAGTCTTCGGAATTCTGTTGTCCCTTATTGTTCCAGTTGCTTCATAGTTTATCTCTTGTTAGTGATTTACTAAAGGTAAACTTGTGAAGTAGTTGTCGAAGTAAAACCTCACTGGTATATCTTTGATATGACTTGGTAATTTTTCAAATAAAATCATCAAAGTGTCCCCACCTTTTCCAAACCTTTCTTCATAGTGACAATTCAACCCGAAGGCTGTCCCTTGGTATACATCAAACGTAGCTAAATATCCAAGTGGAGAATTTAGGCACCAAGCTTTAAATCCAAATCTCACAGGTTTATTCCGAATGCACTGTTTGCATCCATGGCTACCAAAATATTCTATCATTGCTTCATCAAGTGATATATGTTGATCCTTGTTTAGTGCCTGATTATCAGTGGAACGCAGAAACCGTAATATTTCTTCAAATGTATCACGTGACATTGCCTTAGCAATGAGTTCGACTCCAACATCAGCATCCAAAGACCAGTATAAGCGGCAACTTGGTAATGTGTGGTATCCTGAGAGTATGAGAATGCTTGGATAGTAACAGGGAACTGAAAATTTGAGACTACCGAGGCATTGTTAGCTGGAAAGTCACTTCACCAGCGACGAGGTATGCATCCAAGGACCAGAAAATAGCGAACAAGCAGTTTATTCTAACGAAGAAACAACCAATTTGCTTTAGAGTGATACTTTTCTAAGAATTTTCCTGTCCGGTCCATATTTTGGCTTCATATCTGCCTGACCTACTATATATAGTAGGTAATGGAAAATAGCCTGTAATATTTATGCTTCAATTGCTATCTCAATTTCTGATATATGAATTGATTCATGGTCTTCAGTGTCATGATATGTATCAGTATAAAGATGTTTAATGAACTTGTGTAACCATGAGCTCAGATTAATAATGTGAATATATAAAAACATTCTACATATCTTTGGTATTTTGTCAAAAATTCGAAAAATATGGATACTTCAAAGAAAAACTCCTGTTTATATTATTGATTAGATTGGAAAGAACTCAGTAATATGCAAAACAATAAGAAAAACATAAAAAATTGGGGTGTAATTTGTCCTAGCAATTGTACTACTATATATAGTAGGTCAGGCGTTAATGGGTTAATTATTTCGTATGACAAAATTTATTTACAGAAGTTCTTTTTACTTTAGATTATTCAGAAAAAAATAATGTATTTATGCCTGGAAGCTCCTTGTCCTCTTGAATAAAGAAATCATTTCATCGGTAGAAAATATTGATTAAAGACGTCTCGGGAACATTCGGATTTCTTTTCTTCCAACAGAAATCTAAATATATAACTGGAGACATAAATTCCGACCCTTTTAATATAAATAATATGTTTGACATATAGCATCACGATTTGACAGAAACAATCGCATTTTTGTGAAACTAGAAACTAGAGAAAAGGCGCCGATTGCCTGCTAATTAGTTAAGAATAATATATTAAGAATTTGGATCCTAACGTTTTCAGCAAGTATATATATGCTTCCTATTTCTCTTGTGATTCGTATTTTGGAGTACTTTATAGTGATATAAACGTCCTATTTATGGCTCATTAATAGCTTCCGAGAAGAAACATAAGGATCACAGCCACCTTCATACTTACATTACTGAAAGTTTTATGCTTGTAGATGAACTCCCTGTGTAAAAATATTTACATTACTGAAAGTATATAATTATGGTCTTTGATGAACCCCTCAGCAAAAAAAAAAAAAAGATAATAATAATAATAATAATACCGAAACAGCTGTGTAAGTTCTCGGATAAACCTTCCCCTGTGCGAGCAAATTTCAAAACATTTACTGCTTTACAAGCATACACAGCTGGCTCTTCAGCAACTCATGGCGCCTTCGTTACATCCAAGGTCCTTTAAATATACTCCGAGTATATTTAAAGGACTTTGGTTACACCCACTTCCACTACGCCATCTACTTCCGTTTGGAAAACATTCACTCTTGCTCTCTGGATCTTAAGTCATCTCGCCAATACGCCTTTCACCCGATCTGTCCAACCCTTTTCAGGTCTTTCTTTCCTCCTACTTTGTAAAACTTCCAACAATTTAACTTGTAGTTTACATATGTTAAACCTTTGTGTCTTCACATTAATATTTCTTTCCACACTCGTCACTTATTTCTTTCTTTTACCTTTCCCATTTGTTTTATTTTATTGCTACTGTTTTGTTTAATCGTTAATTACTTCTCTTGTAGTTTATTTATTTCCTTTCCTCACTGGGCTCTTTTCCTTGTTGGAGCCCATGGGCTTATAGCATCCTGCTTTTCCAACTAGGGTTGTAGCTTAGCAAATAATAATAGTAACAACAACAACAACAACAACAACTACTACTGCTATCCCATCATAAATTCCTTTGGCTTCCTTACACACTCCCAAGTTTTCTCCCTGTCTTTTGCACACACACTATGCAGCCGTTTTTGAGTCACCTTTCCTGGGCACACACATTCTCTTAAACTACTATCACGCAAAATATTTACTGGCATATACCGAACTTTAAAAATCTGCTGCTTACGCTCTTTCAGCATCATTTACATCATTTTATCTAATTGTTTTTTTACTTAAACTCATAATCATACTCTTGTTTACATTTAGGCCTACTACTAGTTTATCCTCTACTAAGGAATGCAAACTGATTTTAACTTTTTTCACAGGTATTCTTGACCATCCCTAATCTTTAATTATAAGCCATTTCACACCACATTTGCGATCCATCCTATTCCACATCCACATGTTTGTACATGAATATACTTTTTTTTTTATTCATCCTTCCGCAAGGCACTAGGAAAGTTGGAAGACCCAGGCCTACATAGCTGAGGACTATGAAACGTGAAGTAGGACATGCTGAATAGAGAAGTATTAATTTAAAAGCTCAAGATAGACGACTGGCAAAATTTAACCTAGGCCCCTTGCATCAATAGGCGTGGAAGGAGATGATGATGATCTATATAAAAAGATAACAGTTATGGCAGTACAACACAATCTCGTTTAAGCAAATCATTGCTTCATATCTGATGCTCTTTATTCTATTACCTGTAACACATGCTTCACTTCCGTCATGAGAACTCTTTATAGCTGACAGTAACTTACTTCTTGTTTCATACAAACTAAGTATATATCCTACCTCCTCAACATTGCCTCTGTCACAGTTCTACGATAAGCTTACTCATAGTTCGGAAATGCCGCATAAAGCTTTTTCAATTTTATGTAACGGTTTCGTAAACACTTGATCTGCACACCTTTCTGGTTTCAACAAACACTTGATTGTTCTTATCAGTCCTTGTCACAACAACGCACTCCCAAATAACTGATTGTTTTGATAATTTTTCTTTGATTGAATATTATTTCTAAACGAAATTTATCATATTAGTATTTCCCCTATTTTCTGAGGAATAAAGTAGGCTTTGGATTATTAGTGCTATTAAATAGTACTATCCTTTCTTTTAAAGTTATTTTCGATTGAGCAATTTCTTTTAAATCCTTTCTAAGCTTGTAATAGAACGTAGTAGTAATTCTAATTTTTTTTGGAATATTTTATTTTATTTGGCAAACTCGGGTATGTTGAAATGTCTTGACCTTTCTGGAAAGACATAGACATGCTAAGAAGGGAAAACTATATTTCATAGGTATTGTTTTTTTTTCTTCATATCGATATGCCTTGCATCTTATAGTTAAGGCGTCAATGACCTTAGATGTCAGGATGCCAGAAAACCTCAAATCAATCAATCAATCAATCAACCATCAAGTTAGATTTGATCGAATCTCTATCAAGGGATAGTTGTAAATTTTAAGTAAAATTTGGTCTGATTCGGAAGATAATGATTGTGATAATAACAATAGTGGTATTAATATTACTATGGTATTGAGGTAGAATTATCTTCATAATGGTTAGATGATGCGAGATCTTTGTATAAGTTGCTGCCAAAATGTTATTGACTTTTTACATGGCAGCATCTTAAATTGTTTGAGCACATTATTTTTGTGGTGGATTATTTATTCATTTGCCTTATTATTATTTTTTTATTATTATTATTTATTATTATTATTTATTATTATTATTTATTATTATTATTGTTGTTGTTGTTGTTGTTATAAAAAAGACCATAACTTGTTTACTGCATTCTGATGTGAGTAGTAATAGTATAGATAAATATACTGTAAATAGCTTGTATGAACTTTTTATATACTTTATTTCTATTATTATTAAATGAAATTAAGTGAGGCATAGGTTTTTCATTCTTAATGAGAAATCTTTTATAGGTGATAGACAATGGGAACGCAATAAGATTAAACAATTATAAGTTATTTATCGTGAGAGTATTGTTGAAACCTCCTAAGTGAAACTACTTGATTTAATCGACATGTCTTGCACTATGATGATAAGATGATATGGAAAAATAGAAACTTTTGGTTAGGAAAAACATTCTAACTCTGCTGTATCTTTTGGAAGATTCGGTCGTGTGGGAAAATTTTTCCAATGCAAATATAAAAATTGTGAAAAATTTTTCTTAAAACGCCAATTTTTAGTAGCATCAGGAAAGTTTTTCAGCTATCAAATATTTCATTCCATTTAGAAAAGGTTAAAATTAATAACGGAAAACATTATTGACCATGTAAGTGGGTCTATTTCCTCGTGGATTTTTTCCACCCCTTGTTCAGCTAACTTAGTGTAGAAGTGGATCTATTCTATCCCATCAATAAAAGAAACAAATAAATATTTCTTGGACCTGTTGATGAAGCATTGTGGATATTCAAGATAACAACAAATCAAACCCTTTTGCCATTTCAAGAAAGATTCTCCATAAACAATTGCAGCCAGATAACAGATAGCAGAAGCTATCAATAAATGCCCTCCTGGTCTTTCGGGTATACACCCATAATACATGTAAATTTCCAACACGTTCTCGTTAGCAACTCCCGGACAAGGACTGGAACTATTTGTTTTTTTTTCTAACCTGTCGATCCAGCATTATTCGACTTGCCCATGATCGTTCGACAGTGTAACAATAACAACTACAACAAGGAGAACCGCTATTTCTCCATCCCCCTTCCCTCTCCCCGGCCCTTATTCCACTTTGAGCTTCCTATCTAAACAAGTAATTACAACTGCTTCCACGTAAGTGATTTGTATGGCTACAAACAGTCTCGACTCCTAGGTTATTTGCGCACCTCATGCAACAACCACATGAATATGTACGACCCCTTTTAACTCATTGTGCGCCTCTCTCTCTCTCTCTCTCTCTCTCTCTCTCTCTCTCTCTCTCTCCCTCTCTCTCTCTCTCTCTCTCTCTCTCTCTCTCTCTCTCTCTCTCTCTCAAGCAATTCGTGTTAAGAAACAAAAAAAAAGAATTATTTATCTATCTCCCATGACTAACGTCCGTTCACCCAACCCGCAGTGCGCGCATCGTGGCCATATTGTTTATCGTCTATTTATTGTAATAAACAATTAGCGCATGCGCCCACTGATGGCAACCGTTCGAAGACTTGATGCTAATGACTGTAGGAGTAGCTTAAGACTTTTTTTTTTTTTTTTTTTTTTTTTTTTTGTAAAGAAATGAATTATGGAGACTTCAAGAAAAAAAGTGAGTTACAGGCAGCTGTGTATTTAGATGGTAAATATTTAATTAAAACTTAAGGAACTGGTTTTATGTATGCAAAGAGCTTGCACGCAATTCAGTTTCTCTCTCTCTCTCTCTCTCTCTCTCTCTCTCTCTCTCTCTCTCTCTCTCTCTCTCTCTCGTGCATGGAGACTCCCTGTGTTTTCGTTGGTACTTTATCGGTCTGAAGCAACATCAATAACATTAGGTGAAATGAGTGAGTTTGTATGCCAGTTCATTGTTATTCAGTTATTCTCCTTTTCTCATGCATAAATAACTCCCACATGCTTACCAAGGGATTGGAGGTCGTCGTGCCTCTGCAGTCTGGAAGGAGGAAGAGAAATGGAAGGAGGATGAAAGAAGGGTAAATTCTGAGAAAAATTATGTGGAATATGGAAAGTCTTGCTTCGGAGAGTAATGAAATAACGCCTATGAAGTTTAACAAAATCATATGATGACACTATTGACACAAGGTCTCATAAGGAAAGAGAGAGAGCGAGTTTTAGAAAAC
Organism: Palaemon carinicauda; assembly: GCF_036898095.1. Taxonomy (NCBI): domain Eukaryota; kingdom Metazoa; phylum Arthropoda; class Malacostraca; order Decapoda; family Palaemonidae; genus Palaemon; species Palaemon carinicauda. The sequence goes on from NC_090764.1 coordinate 12,786,171, forward strand.
ATTGACGATAACTAAAACCGACATAATTGAAATATATGCATAAAGAATGATGGTATGGAACCGGAAAAAAATGTAATTAAGAGAAAGTGTTTTTTTAACATTTACGATAACTAAAACCGAACAAATGGAATATATGCACAAAGAATGTCGTTATGGAATCGAAAAAAAAATATAATTAAGGGAAAATTATTTTTTTTAACATTTACCATAGCTAAAACCAAATAAATTGAATATTATATAAATAAAAAAAAACAATAGTATCGAATCGAAACAAACATATTTCAAAAGAAATTAAAAACAAATAGAAATATATTTAAAATGATGAAGACGATTTAAGGAGCTCAGCGGAAGGAGGAGGTAAGCAAAAGAAGGTTGAATTGGTAGGATGGAGTGGGTGCGTGTGTTGTATGCGCTCGCGCGTGCGAGCATCCGTTTGGACTGGGTGGCCCACGAAGGCAGTGACAGAAAATCAATATACTGGCGTTCTTATCTCTCCGCCCGTATAATTATATTTGTTTAAACAAGGTGAGAGAGAGAGAGAAAGAGTGGAATTTTAAGTAAGTTGACCTGATTTATGTATTTTCTCTCTGTCGACCTCGGGAATATTTAAATGCATATGAGCGCGTACTGATTTGGAGTTGCGTTGTATATCTTCATATCTTTCGTTGAATATTATCTCTCTCTCTCTCTCTCTCTCTCTCTCTCTCTCTCTCTCTCTCTCTCTCTCTCTCTCTCTCTCTCTCTGAGTACACAGCCAGATTAGTATGGAATTTTATATGAAAAAAAAATTACATGCATATGTAAATCTATGCTAACATTATCTGTATTTGCTGTTGCTCAAGAATAAATAAGAAAAATTCGTCAACTCTTTTACAATGTTTAACATAGTGTATTTTCGTTGTTTAAGATGTAAGTTTGTTCCGTTAATACACAGTATGTTATTCATCTAATATGTTTATTACTGCATGCATATTGAGATCCTCCCTTCACAATGTTTATTTTATTTCATCAATCAGACTTATAGCCTTCTTCCTTTACTGTTTGGTGAATCCAAAACTTGCACTGTTGTCCCTTTTATTTCAGTCTGAAAAATAGACTACAGTAGCATTTAAAATCAGTCCTATCACTTCTTCTGATATTTTACTTACCGTATTGTTTATCATATTTTAAGCAATATTATTATGCTTTTAGTAAAAGAAGAGGTCATTTGAATAATATTACTTTATTCGTTTCATGATTTCTATCAACAATCGACAGGTTCGATAGTGAAAAATTAAGATTTTATCCTTTCCTGCAAGCATGTTTTCTTCCATACCCAAGTCAGTTGCCCATCTGCATTTCTTACTAGCCAGATGCCTTGTGGTCAATTGTAGTTAATCTGTCTTCAACACTTTATATGATTTAAAGTTTGTGCATGGAAGTCTTGATTACATCTACATTACCAATCATCATTTTCCTAATTACATTTAACTTACAAGTACTAACCTTTTTCAGCCACTCAATTAGATTACTCTTCAGTAGGACTTCTCACATAACTTCCGATTCTTTCTGTGTTCTAGACATTTCTGGTTGAATCTTAAATCGTCCCCAGAAACCCATTTTACCAATTGTGATATATATATTTGTATCATAGATTTGGTTTCCTTTTACGTATATCTCACTTCCTATTAGGACTTTTGAGATTGCTTGTTTACTGTACAATATTGATGCTATTGATAATAAGATTTACCTTTTTTTCTCCCTTTGTGATGAAATAATGTTTTGGTAACTGCATCTCTCTCTCTCTCTCTCTCTCTCTCTCTCTCTCTCTCTCTCTCTCTCTCTCTCTCTCTCTCTCTCTCTCATATATATATATATATATATATATATGGGTCGCGTACACTAGTAATATACATATATATATATATATATATATGCATATATATGTATATGTATATATATATGTGTGTGTATATATATGTATATATATATATATATATATATATATATATATATATATATATACACTTCAATAAGTATCCCAATCGATAATTTCCAGTACCTTTGAAATATAAATTGATTAACTAATATTTTCCAGAGAAAGACATTGCTTCGAAGTTTAGTAGGCATTTTTTGTGTCCAAAGGTTCCACAGCTTTTCACTGGTCCCTGTTGCTATGTTATCTTTCCGAAACTATTTCCTTGATAGAAAACAGCATTTAGTTTGAAATTTATGTTCATTCCAGAAAGTAATATTTATGTAAAGAATAGAATACACAATATGCATAAATCTCTAACTGTCTGATGCGATATGTGTTTGTATATGTATGAACGTTGACGTCAAACCAAGAAGCCCTCTTCTCATGCATAGCCTCAGCGGGATCTTGAACGGGGCATATAAACAGAAATAGATAAAATTTCCGAAACGGGAATACGAGGAGGAGGGGAATGGAGGGGGAGAGAGGGAGAGGGAGAGAGGCCATTCAAATATTCATGATACTTTTCTGCGTTTTGCCCTGGCGCTGACGTTTCGCGAATTGAGGGCCATCTTTGCACATCACAATATTCATTACTTCCATCCGATAAGAGTATGTACTGCTGATAGTTTTATTTACGTTATCTCTGTTTTTGTTTATTATTTGCAAGTCTCTCTTGTTCTGTGTAGCTTCTTGCACGACTGAATAATTTCTTCAGTTTGATCTTACATTTATCAAGGTGTCTCGTTTTATTATATACAAGATCTGTCTATCGCTATTTTGGATGGCCTATGTGTGTTTCTGTATAACAGAATTGCAATTAATACATTATGAAAAAATAATCCCCCCCCCCTCTCTCTCTCTCTCTCTCTCTCTCTCTCTCTCTCTCTCTCTCTCTCTCTCTCTCTCTCTCTCTCTCTCTCTCTCTAGCTTCTTGCAAGTCTGAATAATTTCTTCAATTTCATGCTACGTATACTATAGTGTCTGTTTTGATATAATCAACATCTCTCATTGTTTTAGATGATCAATATAAGCTCGTGTGAAACTGAATTGGGATCTATACAATGTGAAAAGAGTAATTAAACCCCTCTCTCTCTCTCTCTCTCTCTCTCTCTCTCTCTCTCTCTCTCTCTCTCTCCCTCTCTCTCTCTCTCTCTCTCTCTCTCTCTCTCTCTCATGCAAGTCATCTCGCTCCCTATTTTGGATGGCTAGTAAGCTTTTCTGTGTAATGCTGAATATAGGTTTTCATATTGCGAAAAGAAGAATTAAATTCTCTCTCTCTCTCTCTCTCTCTCTCTCCTCTCTCTCTCTCTCTCTCTCTCTCTCTCTCTCTCTCATAAACTCCAGAATTCTCTTTATAACCTTTTGATCTTTTAAGATAACTGCTAATAGATTTACCAGTCTTTTTCCATTTTCGTTTGCAAATGTGCTCCCGTCAGTGGCTCCTTATTCTCTCTCTCTCTCTCTCTCTCTCTCTCTCTCTCTCTCTCTCTCCTCTCTCTCTCTCTCTCTCTCTCTCTCTCTCTCTCTCAGGTTTACGAAATATTTTATCATATAGTTTTTACTTACAATCATTATTTGTATTTTATATGTTCTTTACACATTTCCTTTGTATTTATCTCATGTTTACCTTCAGCTTATTTTTATTTTAATTCCTTAATCCAACATTCTTCCAAGGAAGAATCACTCCCCTCCCTCTCTTTTCTCCTCCCGCAAACATCTACATCCCTCTCCTCCAATCTTCTTTTATAGATAGCCTGTAGTTTATGCTGCGCGTTCTCCATATAGCCAGGTCTTACATCATTATTATCACTCCTATGTAAATTTAGGTCATTTGTTTCTGCTGTGCCTATCAGCGATGAATTTATGGATTTGAAGGCACGGGGTGATGATCATCGTTCTCCTACCGTGTTGCAATTGCAGGTTTTTTAAGGTGTGAAAGATTTGGTGTTAAATTTTCCTTAGTGTTTGTTTAATCAGATAGCACTGTATTACTTTTGTACGCGATTCGTCAAAAATGACGGCTGCATATTGGGATATGCACGCGGATGCACAAACAACCCCCTCTCATCGGGGTACGACTACTCACTATCCCTACCCGAGGGACGGGAGGTCTGTATATATATATATATATATATATATATATATATATATATATATATATATATATATATATATATATATATTTATATATATATATATGGTATATATATATATATATATATATATATATATATATATATATATATATATATAGTATATATTTATATTGAGCCAGACACTTGTTCTTTATCATATACGGCCGATTAAACACTTTTATTTTTGGAAAATGAACAATCTGAACCGTTAACATTACCTTTTTATTTGAAGACCGGATTCTTTTGTTTTGTTTTTGTCTCTAATCTCATGTTACCATATATGAACTACTGTAAAGGAATTTCTGCTGTAACGCTTCAAATTCGTTAAAGCTTTCCTTTACATAATTTTGCTTTGAAAAATTAATAAAAGTTAGTATTTCGATAAATTTTAGACATTAAGCATTCTTTCAGACGGAAAGGGTTGCTTAAACATTTTAATTTACTTTCTTAAGATCAGAAACTAATTTGAAATATATCAGTAAATACAGTGTGAAGTGCTGAATTTTTTTAACGTGTATTTTCTTAGATATTTTATCGTAATGCACATCTAAGTTTTCTCCGAATGTTTGTATTTTTTTTTTCAAGTATGAGAGGCTGTTATATGGACCTATACACACTACGTGTTCTTAACTGAAGGAAGTCACATATATCGTCCCCTTACCTGTATTTTTAATGGTTGATATATGTAGATTTTCATGGCTTTATGCATGTAATGCCTTCATGCGTGTACGTTAATAAGACGTAATAAAAGATAGATTAATAGGCAGAAAAGGAATGGGGAGGATATTGTGAAAAAAAATTTATCTCTCACTCTCTCTCTCTCTCTCTCTCTCATTTTATGCATATACATGGATAAGACGCAATAAAAGATAGACTGATAGGTAGAAAAGAAATGAGGATTATAATGCGAAGATCTCTCTCTCTCTCTCTCTCTCTCTCTCTCTCTCTCTCTCTCTCTCTCTCTCTCTCTCTTTCTCATGTTATGCATACTGTATATGTCGATAATACGCAGTAAGAGATAGACTGATAGGTAGAATAGAAATGAAGATTATAATGCGAAGATCTCTCTCTCTCTCTCTCTCTCTCTCTCTCTGTCTCTCTCTCTCTCTCTCTCTCTCTCTCTCTCTCTCTCTCTCTCTCTCCAAGATAAGAAGGGCCTCTCCAAGACTTTTGTGGTAGCGTAATAACAAGGTACTTTAATGAGGGCAGAAAATCAAGAAAGAGAAAAAAAAGTCAACAGCATCATTATTCTGAGAATGGAAGAGACTTCAAAGTCTTCGAAAAGGCCCGTAAAGGGAATAAAGGTAAATACGGAGGGGGGTAGGGGTCTTCTTCCCTTCCAGGAGCATGTTTCCCTGGAATTCAATGAGGCGAGGTTAATTGAGCTTGTTTGTTCTGCCATGTTGTTCATCTTTTCGATTGTTTGACGAGTACTCACGGGTTGGAACCTTTTCATCGCATTTTGTTCCGTTTCGTCTATTTGTATGTTATAAATTCTGATCGTTTGTTATACTAATTGTTTATTTGTATTGGCTTATTGTTTCTCTATTTTTTTTTCTAATTTCTTTTCATCATACTGTCTTCATAATTGTATGTGTTTCTACTCCCTTTACTAGCCGTTTCTGTTCTAATGTTTTTTTTTTTTTTTTTTTTTTTTAGATTTTCTAAGTAGGTATGTTTGGTCGCATTTATTTAATCATCATCATCATCATTATCATCATCTCCTCTTACGCTTATTGACGCAAAGGGTCTCGTTTAGATTTGGCCAGTTGTCTCTATCTTGAGCTTTGAATCCAATACTTCTCCATTCATCATTTCCTAATTAATAGATATTAAATAAATCTCAGTAAATAGATTATTGGAATTCATGTAATAATTTTTGATTTTTCAGTTTTATTAATGTTAGTTTGAGGAAGGTAATTCAAGTTTAACATATATAAATTGTAGAAATCTCTATTTATTGCATTACCAGATTGTTTTGTTTTATTATGTTCTGTAAATATTTATCTAAATGACAAATGTTAGTATATGTAAATGATGAATTATAAAACACATCGAGAAAACAAATATTAAAGTATATATGTTTATATTATGAATATGTATTTGCAAAAATGAACTTGTAAACTGTATATTTTCTTAATAAAAGTAAAAAAAAAAAAAAAAGTTGAATAGATATTGATTTCTTTGAATTGTCTCACTTAAAATTAAGGCTTAAGCATCAAGTAGTAAGAACCTATTCATGAACCGAAGCTCCTTTGGATATGAAAATTCAGGTATTTTTGAGTGTTTCAGTCGTGATTTCTTAAAATAGCGAGGAAAAAGGATCTCTTTGTACTTTTGACTAAGTCTCTCTCTCTCTCTCTCTCTCTCTCTCTCTCTCTCTCTCTCTCTCTCTCTCTCTCTCTCTCTCTCTCTCCACACGTGTATATACAAGTCATCATATTTCATATATAGTTCATTATTAATATCTGTACTGAATTACCAGCAGTTTGAAAGCGTATGTGGCCAGCGCTATAAATCATAGTTTTAGCCAAGAAAACCTTTTGTTAATGGCAGTTATCATTAAACAAGATAAAAGCCGATGTCGGTTTAGAGTGAATGTAGGTATGTGTCTGCTGTTTACGCAATGTTTTTCTTTCTGTGTGTCGTTATCGCTTGAAACAGATCGTTATTTTTCATTTCAGCTGTTGCAGTGGCATATCCTGTCTATATTATCAATCAGTCGGGTGGATAACTTTTGATGTTTTCCACCAAAAATCGTTTTTGCTGCTCAGAAAATATGTTACATCACCTGACGTTGAGTTTTCTCCCATATATCTTATCAGTTTTATCTCGGGAAGTCGTAAAGTGACCATCATCTTTTTCCTCTGAAAAAGAAAAAAATATTTTACCCATTTAATTGTTTCAGTGATATGAAAATGGCTGTCACGGGCGAAATGAAACTTCGATAAACATGGCACAAACTAGATAAAGTATTTGTTGTCATTTTACCCCCTTTAAGTGATTTAGATTTATAACATGACCTGTGATAGGGTGACGTAGCAGTTGGGAGATGGTTGATATTATGGAACGAGGGGGTTAATAATCCCATGGGTTGGTGGGCGGGGGGGAGGGGGGGGGGGGTGGAATGAAGGGGATAGTTGGATTGAAACGAGAGGGATGGACTGCAGACCACGTGTTGCTGATGATGATATCCCTTTTATTGGCGCAAACACCTGTCTCCGTCAGCCATCCGTGACATTCGCAAGTTTACGTGATCCAGATAAATCTGCTGATGCCATCTATATAGCATCATCGCCGTAGTCGTCAAGGTTTAGTAGATTGAAAATAGTCTGATACTGGCGTTCTAACCAGGGATAGATACCAAATTATTATTATTATTGATATTATTATTATTATTATTATTATTATTATCTTTATCTTTATCTTTATCTTTGTCATTGTCATTGTCATTGTCATTGTCATTGTCATTGTCATTGTCATTGTCATTGTCATTGTCATTGTCATTGTCATTATTATTATTATTATTATTATTATTATTATTATTATTATTATCCAAGCTACAACCCTAGTCGGAAAAGCAAGAAGCTATAGGTAGTAGGTTGGCCTGGGCACCAGCCGCCCGTTGAGATACTACCGCTAGAAAGTTATGGGGTCCTTTGACTGGCCAGACAGTACTACATAGGACCCTTCTCTCTGGTTACGGTTCTTTCCCTTTGCCTACACAGACACCGAATAGTGTGGCCTATCCTTTACAGATTCTCCTCTGTCCTCATACACCTGACAACACTGTGATTACTAGACAATTCTTCTTCACCCAAGGGGTTAACTACTGCACTGTAATTGTTCAGTGGCTACTTTCCTCTTGGTATGGGTAGAAGTGACTCTTTAGCTATGGTAAGCAGCTCTTCTAGGAGAAGGACACTCCAAAATCAAACCATTGTTCTCTATTCCTGGGTAGTGCCATAGCCTCTGTACCATGGTCTTACACTGCCTTGGGTTAGAGTTCTCTTGCTTGAGGGTACACTTGGGCACACTTTTCTATCTAGTTTCTCTTCCTCTTGTTCTGTTAAAGTTTTTATATTTTAAATAGGAAATATTTATTTTAATATTGTTACTATTCCTAAAATGTTCTATTTTTCCTTATCTCCTTATTTCCTTATTTCCTTTCCTCACTGGGCTATTTTCCCTGTTGGGGCCCCTGGGCTTATAGCATCCTGCTTTTCCAACTAGGGTTGTAGCTTAGCATTTAATAATAATAATAATAATAATATAAGCCCAAGGGTTCTAACAAAGAAAATTTCGCCCAGTGATGCGATTAATTACATAAATATCAAAAGTAATGAATAGTTAATGTAAAATATTTTAAGATCAGTAACAACGTTAGAATAGCGATGTCATATATAAACTTTGAAGAGAGACTTATGTCAGCCAATTCTTGGCTCATGGTTCTCAATAATAAACCCTTTAAATAGATTGAATCCTCGAGGCTGTTTTTAAAATTCATATTTATTAATGAAACGATTTCAAGATGCTTACGTGATTGAATATATATGAATATATGGAATGTGTTGGTTTGAAATAAAGGCATATTATATGTAGGTTTTTTTGGTAAAGAATCTAATAGAAATTTAATGTTATTAAGGAGTTTTATGTGTGAAACACCTCAGTTTCGTTTTGAATTTTAAATTTATCAAAATAATTTGATTTTAATGAAGCATTCTAAATTTCCATCGCCTGGAGATACGTGAAAATAGATGATAGCGCTTTGATAACAGGAGCAGTATGTTCAGGTCTGGAAATGAACTGAATTTTTATTGGTATGTTTTTTATTTAATACTAACATTATTTTGAACTGAGCAATATATACAATTTCTTTAGAAGTTTTGGGGAATATGATTGAAATCATACTATTTGCTGATTTTTATTTTTATTTATAATAAAAAAAAATTCTTGAACATCAGATTCTCTGCAGAGTTATTTAGACAGAAACTCAGATTCATTTTACCACTCCTTGCTTTTTTTTTAATATATTCATATTTGTAATAATAGGCATGCAGTTAATTCTAATAGTTATGCCTTTTCCATCATGGGGCTCAATATTGCACAGTATTCTAAAAGTTTTGTTCCAGCTGTGACCAAGTTGTGGACTGATCTTCCTAATCGGGCAGTTGAATCGGTATAACTTCAAAAGTTCATACTTGCAGCAAATGTCTCTTTTTATTGTTTACATATGAAATATCTATTTTGATGTTGCTACTGTTCTTAAAATATTCTATTTTAATTGTTCATCACTTCTCATATAGTTTATTTATTTCCTCATTTCCTTTCCTCACTGGGCTAATATTCCCTGTTGGAACCCTTGGGCTTATACCATCCTGCTTTTCAGCTAGGGTTGTAGCTTACCTAGTAATAATGATAATAATAGAGATAAAGCTGAAGGCATAATACATTAGTTTCCATTCATAGGTACTTAGGTATATACCCTAGAGGTTGAATAGTTCTCACATTATTTTCAGATAGTTTTACAATAACAAATAACCAATATTTGTATATAAAAATCTTCTTTTTGGAGAACAGTGACAATATGACTATGATTGAATTTTCTAGCTTATGAAAAACTGAGATTAATTTTGAGACCTACCTGGAAATTCTTAATTAAATTCGTATCGTACAAGGAAATGTAAAACTGTGTCCCTTCTTATGCCTCATGGGGATACAAATTGCATTTTTTTATTGAAATGGCATCACAATTAAAATTTACCAATTTTGAAAATATATTGACTTTGTGGCTGGAGTGGAATTACATTTGTCATGAGAGAAATCAGAAAGGGACTGTCGATGTAAGTGTACAGCTGTACAAAAAAAAAAAAACTTGAATGACACATTGTTTCTTATGTTTGTTTGGGATACTTCAGTTGTTGTTGATTATACTGTAAACTACAGAGACTGCTGAAATCGTTTGCTTTTCTTCGAGGAGAAAAAGGAAAATTAATTCTAACCACCAAATGGATGAATGTTAGAATGGTGGATGAATTGAATTTCCTTGGGAATGAATATACAATAATCATGTAAAGCAATGGAGGATGGAAGGTAGCAGTGTAACAAGAGTACTTATGGAAACTAAGTTGGAATTTAGGCCTACAGCGGGCTGGGAGAGCCAAATCATCTTAATGGAAGAGAGGTGAGGATGTTTAAAGGGAAGGGAGAGGTGAAGAGTTTGAATAGTGTATATGGATTATGAAGTGTTAAACGGGTAATAATATTGAATATTTATATTTAAAATTCGTTTAAAGTTATCCACGGAAAAAAATTTGTTCCATACTATTTAACCAATTTATTTGCTAGCCGTATGATATTATTTCTTGATATCTATATTCACTTCAGTTGTTATTGATATATACTGAGTTATCTCTTCACGTTTTGACAATATGTGAATATTGAACTACTCGAGCCGGGCAAATTTACTTTTAGCCAATCATTGGCTACCAGGGAAGCGCACATTTGCCAGCTTAAAAACCAGACTCTAGTTTATATGTTATAAATGGAATGAAGATTTACCTTTACTTATATTAAGCTAATTAGGAATTTTTATATCTATATTAAAATATAGATTCTTTTGGAAATCGAGTATAAGCCTTATACTTACAAAGTAAGCTTCTATAGATGGCAGTTCAAATGGAAATAGGAAAAATAGGCCAAGATAATAAATCAAGTAAATTTATATTAGAGCTAAG
>NC_090764.1:12799499-12814499 GCF_036898095.1 Palaemon carinicauda
AGGTTTCCTCTTGTGTTAAAAACAATTAAAAAAGTTTTCAATTTTTTTTTTCTCCAGATGTTGCTCTTATTTGTTACAGAAGTCTACGATTTTGTTTGTTTGTCGTTTTACTTTCGACATTCCACATATTATACTGAAGAACGTGTAGCAAGACATTCAGTCGACGCTACCATGCCTAAGCAAACCACCATTTCACTCGTTCTCTACCATATTCAAATTTAAAAGACCATCTTGAATATTTCCTTCAATTTGATTTGCATACAGCTTACGCATCTTGGACCAATGAGGAACCGGATCTAAGCCCGGAAACCCTTCGGCCCCGCCCACTTATTGTGTGACGCATATGCAGAACGATCATTCAAATTTTTCATCACCTCCCCTCTTTCTCTCCTTCCGTCATTCCCCTCACGCCTTTAAACCGGCTCGCGTCTCTTCTCAAGGACTACTCCAACTGGTTGGATGGGGTGACAAGACTCCTCCCATCACCATACGTACTGTATGCAGATTGGCTCATGTAAATTTAGCCTCGACGTCCCCGGCCCTTGTAAAAAAAGAAACCACTTTAAGGAAAGAAGGGGGAAGATCTTCAAGGAAGGGGAGATGGTCTTTTAATGGTGGCGGGGCGAGGGGACGAGGGTTGAGGGATGGATGAGGTTAGGGATGGGAGGGTGGCACTCTCTGTCTTTTCCTCTCTCTCCTCTCTCTCTCTTTCTTTCCCTCTCTCTCTTCCCATTCGTCAACTCCCCTCGTTCGGTTCGATTGGCTCAACTTCAGACGACATCAACGCTTCGGTTTGAAGACGACGTTAAAGGTTTCTATTTTCCTTCTTCTCCTCTCTCTATCTTTTTACTAATTCGCTGTCGTTCCTGAGAGCCATGGATGTCTTTTCTGTATTGACAGAAGAGATAGAAAAGAAAGAATGAACGGCCCTAAGGGACGTAATGGGGGTGGGGGGAGGGATGAGGGGATACATAGTAGTAGTTGTAGTAGGAGTATAAGGAGGAGAAGGGGGGGGGGAGCAGTAGCCGATAGAATGATTTTTTAAAGCCGATAGTCGGTTCAGCGCGGAGGCAAAGAGGAGAGTCGATCACTAAGGGGAGAGGGTGGATATTCAAATAAGGCGCACGCCTGTGACGTAGCATTCGCTGATTGGCCGGCTCGGGGCTGGTCATAAAGGATTCATGAGGCGCTTGCTTCGTATTCCTCGCAGCACCGCCATCAGCCTCCTTCTCTTCGGATGCACCAACTGACCTGGACTTCGATTCAATAAATATTAATGTGCATTTCGCCTGAGAGCCTCGTGTGGCCAAAGAGAGATGAGGAGCGGCCGGCATTACACGATAGAATGGGTCCCTTTCATGGGGACGGTGCTGCGGGGTGGCCCAGCTAAATGTATTGTAGTGAGATCAAAGGGTTTGACAAGGGGTCAGGACGCCAGTGAAGCCACGCGCCAGCTAACACGCAAATTGGGCTCGAACTCGTGTGGGTTGCGGCTAAAAGGGGGGCGTATGCCCCCTCTCACTCGCTCGTCATTTCTCACAATATTTCTTCCGTGTTCTGCTCGACGTTCTGCCTGCCGTGTCGACTGTGATATCCGATCTCCGTTCTACTGGGAAGCCTCTGATGTGAGGAAGAAAGCCAAAGAAGAAAAGGAACAAGAGAGGGCCACATAAAACAAACCAGAGCGGAAAATGGCCTCCCTCAACTTTCAAAAGATTTAGCTTCTCTTTTCTTTCTCAAGTCAGAATTTGTCAGGCAAGGGAAGGCCGAAGGAATCGTGTTATATGCAAGAGCATCAGGGGAATATAACTCTTACGACTTGGGGACTTAAGACCCACGAGGGGGTGTCCACCCTTCACCAACCTTTACCTCCCAGAGAAAAGTGGGAGAAAAATTACAATTTCAAATTTTTGGACTCTTGTTAGAGAGCCGAGGCAAGGTTTTTGAAGATACATTTTCCCTATAAAAGCAGCTTCTCAGACCAGTGCCTCTTTCGACGAATACGGGATGATATCGCCGGCTCACAAAGAATCTCCAAAATTCTCTTTTGCAGGAACAGAAGAAGAAGAAGAAGAAGTGGAGGAGGGGACGGGAAAAGGAAAGGGCGTTGAGCGTAAGACGGTTCCACACATATCTAAAATCTTTGAGAGAGAGAGAGAGAGAGAGAGAGAGAGAGAGAGAGAGAGAGAGAGAGAGAGAGATTCTTTTAGGTAGTCTTGGCTCTTTCCTTTGATAGCTAATACCTAGCATCCTTTTTGCCTGCTTCTTTGAAGTCCACCCATGCCATCTGGAGACGGTTAGACTTCGAGAGTATTGTGGCGAATAACCTGATCGTGCATGATGGGATGTGAAGGCGTCCTATCACTTTTGGCGTTCAGAAATTGTACTTGGGTAGAAATTCTGTTTTTTTTTTTAAATGTTTTAATAAAGAAAAATTGTTAAGTAGAGAATTTTTTTTCTTATTTCCAGCTTTTGCACAGAAGTTTTAATCGAATATTTAAAAAAAATTGTCTTGACCCTAGGAACGTCCTATTTTTATATCGTATGCATTTGAAATAAAATTGATAAAGACTAGAAAGTTATTTTGATAAACTTTTGTTCATATGAAGTATACTGTATATGTAGGAAAGGGTAACCATAAGGTACCTACCAATCACGTCAAGAGAAACCATAAAATAGCCCGGAACGTGCTTACTACTGTACTTCAAGAATTACCTGATGATACTAATGTCTTGCATAGCGGCGAGTTTTACCCAACTTTCAGACCCAATTAATAGTAGTTAATTAGAATCATCCATATTGAATGAATTTGTAATGGAAATCAACACATGATGCCATGTGCAGTATAAATAAATTTGTGATCTCTGTAAACATGATTTGTAGAACTCTAATTTAAAGTATATATGGTTTGATCCAAGTATGAATTAGGAAATACTTTTTATTGCACACAACTTTTGTGTGTGGACCACCATCAGATATTCATTCATTGTGGGTAGTTTTGATTAAATCCTAATCAGCTGGTAAGAGGGTGAATTTGGAGGTTAAGTAAACTAGCTGGTATGTTAAATAGTAGGTCTCACCGCATAACTCCTGAAGTATTTCTTTAATGGGTTCTGATGTATGAATGATAGCTACCTTGCCTTTCAATTGGAGAGACCCAATGTAGGAAAGAAAATTATATCTTTTGAACACAATACTGTATTAGTATGTTTTTTTTTTTTCAATAAAAGACACTCAGAATCGGACGAACAAAAAATTGTATGGTTCGTTTTGAACTGCTTTGTAGTGTGATCGGCGATGTTAAGTCCATGGTTGCTTGATATTTTATGTTTAGGACTGTAATTATAAAGTGTATATAGTCAACTCTATATTTTACATACTGGAAGTATTTGCATATCTGTGGACATGTTGATAAAATTAAATAATAGGAGAAAAATTAACATTCCAGTGACCACTAAAATGATAGAATTATAACAGTAATTAATATTCTTGTTTTGTTTTGAGCTGAATGAGTTGAAAATTTAGAAAAGTCTCCTGTTATAACGTTTTATTAACCCTCGAGAAGACAGAAAGAATAAGGAAAATAAAGTAGTTTATAAGTATCATTAAACCGTTCTGACGTACAATTCCTGTCGCTTTTCTTATAAATATAAAATATTACTTCAAGAAAAAAAGATTCACTGACCTATAGCTCAATCGGTGTATCGTATGATCGGATTCTGGCCGTTAAGAACAAATAACTATTGAGCAGTGTTAATGTTAAATATCATTAGCATATTCTAAATGCAGCCATGAAATATCTTATGGCCTGATTGAAAATGATGTTTTGATTTATGCTGTAAGTGAAGATGGATGAGACATGCCTTGCAAAGTGATGGTTTCCTAGGGCCGTAGATTAGTCGTTGAGACAATTTCTGTGCTAATTAGAAACATGACTTGAGGATTGCTCAAGTAAGAGAAATCTATTGTTGGTTCACAGAGCCGCAAAGCATCTCTTATTGTGTCGGATGAAAGGTGATGTTATCGTTTAAAGCATCGCTTCATTTTCAGCATGGGATATCTTAAAGTTACTCGAATCTCTCATAGTTACGCTAGCTATACTACATCATATCTTCAAAGTGAAACATCAAATCCAGAACATTTTTATTAATGCCAGTTTGTATCCGTTATTTGCTTTTACAGAGAAAATATTTGTAAAATTAGAGGGCCATTCTCTCTTTTTCTCACATGTCTATGACAATGATTTTGAAATGCAGGGAGAAATGACACCAATAAACATTTTCTACAACTAGGTATCCAAAATATCTTTCTCCATTAATTTAAAAATTCTCTCTCATGCTTCCTTATTTAAAGGTGAAATGTTTATCCCCTTTATAATCCCTTATCTTTTGCCTTATTTTACATCAGAATCCCGCTATACACCCATTGTTTTCCCCCGTATAATCCTTACAATTGCCTTAATTACCTATGCATTTATACCTATAAAGTACTATTTTTTACTCGCTCATTATTTCCTAAACTTCTCGTAATGGTATTAAATTCTGGAGTCTACATTATTCAACCTCATAATTAATTTTCACTAACATTCTCAACTTTACAGAAACGTTTGCCATTCTTTTGTCAGTTAGCTCTACCTTTTCTTGTATTTTACATTAACAAACATCTTCAAAATACTCATTGGACACTGAACTGTATTTACTTCAGATAGATTATCTTCATTAGCATATTTTATTTTGAGATCCATCTTTTCGTAAACCTTTCTCTCTATTTACTTCCATATCAAATAAACTTATTCTGCTCAATGTTATTCTACCCTATCTCTATTAATATTACTTTTATTTTTCTTGTCATGATTAGTTTTACAGAAGTAACATTGATCTAAATATTCTGGATATTTGTCGTACCTGCAGCAATGTCTAGCAGCAAGCAATCTTTTTCCGAGAAGTTTATCTTCTGATGCTTCCAGAATTTTAGTTGTACATTTATTTCAATACTGTTCTTCCTGCTTGGAGGTCACCTATTATAGGAATGTTTGGGTTATAGATAAAGTGGTGATATCCTTCTTAGCAGTGCCATGACTTGAAGTATCAGCAATATATATTCTTTTAGGCCACCTCCCTCAATTTCTATTTCTTTAGGTCGCTTCATTGGTTGCTTGTACCGTTTTGCAGTGCACCATTTCACAGTCTATTGCATTTCAGACCTTCGAATGTTGCAATAGGTTTAACATGTGGAGCTTTTTTTTCCTGTGGTGAAATAGGTTTAACATGTGGAGCTTTTTTTCCTGTGGTGAAATAGGTTTAACATGTGGGGCTTTTTTTCCTGTGGTGAAATAGGTTTAATATGTGGAGTTTTTTTTGTAAGAATTTGAAGCTGTCATTGTCGCAGTATCATTGGTGTCGATGCCTATGACTTTTGATACAAACTAATGGTACTTCAAAAACGCTATTTTTCAGCCTAAGTTTTTTCCGACTTTCGATGCTATTTTCTCATTTGGATATCTTTTTTGATCCAGTTATTCACTTTTAGTTATTATTTATTTTTTTTCCCTGTTTTCTCCTTCCATATATAGGCATTATTTTTATTGAAATCTTAGTTTAATAGAGAATATTCCTGTTGTCATTCTACATGAATGAACATTTGAAAATTATACTGTATTTAATTAAGGGCCAAAACTAAATTGTAGATTAAACCATGCAATTAATCACAGGGAATGAATAGCTGTGACTCCGGGGAACACTAGTGATGTTTTAACCCCGTGAAACTGAATGGGGCTCAATGTTAGGTAACGAAGTTTAGTATCAATATTGTAAACAAATGTACTCCTGGGAAGATTAAAATGCTAACTAATATTGGAAAGCTGAGCAAAGGAAACCAGGGCTTCAATTTGTTTTTAGTCTTGTGCAGATTCCATAGGCTTGAAAGAGCATACAGAATATCCTGACCTATAAACCATTCCATTCTGTTGGTTTGATCAAAAGTCAATGCCTCTTGGCCATCAATGAGTACCTGTAAAAAGTGAGTAGGACAGGCTGGTAAGACAATATATTTCTCTGTCAATTCATCAGGATTTGGAGGTCAAATCTCTGCCTTCATCTCATTCTCACTTAATTAAACAATATAGCATCTACATGAATGATCAGTTGTTCCAATTATGACCCTTGACTCAGATTTGCTAGTTCACTTTTCAAGTCTAGATAATCGTAAGTAGCAGTGTTTATAGTAAGCTTATGTGGACATATGTAAACCCTTCACTTAGTTGTGAAAAAAAAACGTAAACTCTAGTCAAATTCTACATTGATATTGTGCCTGAGATGATTCTATGTTGCATCACTGACTTCTGCTTCCTTTTTACTTACGATAGATTCTAGATTTGATGTAAAATATGTAAGCAGAATTTAAGATTTCTTGAGAACATATCCCGAATATACTGTACAGTACTTGTACAAGTTAACAAGAGTAGCATCATCTCCCTTTTGTTAATGGTTGGTTGTTCTTTCATGTATGGTTCATAGTAAGTGGAATGGTAATGAGTTCCTGCTACCACGATATCCCTCGAAGTAAGTGTCAAAATTCTTCCATCTGATTTAAGGATTGCATCATCTCAAGTTCGTATATCAACGCTAAAATTTACAGCTTGAGTTTTATTTTTCATGAATTTGAGATCCTTTTTCAATGTTTTTTTTTATCTTCTCACAAAATATACAAATCTTTTCATATGCATAAGTTTATGTATTTGATGTCCTCTGGTGTTTTGACTGTCTTGATTCTTTACCCTTTTAATTATTTTCAGAATTAGTCCGGAGCTTTGCAAGCGATGTGTGTGTGTGTGTGTTTGTGTGTGAAGTCTGATAAAAAAAAACCACTGGAGCACAGAAAGTCAATAGAAGTTCAGTCATATTGATTCAGACTCGTATTTTTAATGGTTCATAGTGTGTTTTCCAGGAGTAAGCAACAGTCAGTCGAACAATTTCATGAAGAAAAGCCATGCCACCGAATATAAAGCACGGAACTTTAACTGCTTTTAGTCTTTTCTTTACTTTAGTCATAGTAACGCCATCTCATCCATTGAAGGTATTTCCCTGTAAAAGAAACAAACAATATTTATTGCTTTGAATAGATACCTGAAAAACATAGTAATATTAAAAGCCAAAACAATGCAGCATTCCATGGAAGATGCTCAAGATATATAGGTCCCTTAAAATACTGGAAATAATAGCGTTTAAATATAATGGTAAAATACCTCATCTGTCATGAAAGAAACTCTTTGCAATATAATTAGCAATAGGTTTTGAATCCCTCAAGGTATTTCAAGAAAAGAAAATCATCACTTGGTCCCCATTTTCTGTGCTAGGTCAAATATCCTAGAGTAAGTGTGAAAAACTGGTTAAAAATCTAATTATTTACATAAAATCGTAACTTCTGGATCAGGGAGCAGGAATAAGATTATGTGAACTGCACTTGAGTATCTAGAGAATCTATTTTTCAAAGATATAATAGTAACCATGAAAATTGGTTGACATTTAACGAAGTTATGGCCAAATAACTGAGTATAAAATTCACATACCATCTGATTTGTCTTGCAGTATGTGCGCAAGGCAGGAAGATTCAGACAAATATACTGAGTACGAGAAACGATTAGCAAGGTCTATTTATAGTAGATATGTCAAGTATAATTGGGGAAATTCTGTTTTGGGGGCATAAGGAAATGCTCCATATTTACCCATTATTAAGTTTCCTTTATCATTGTCAATATATTTGTATATTCTAGCATTCTCTTTCGTATTTACAAGGATAACGGAAATAGAATCATGGTCAATAAAACTGGTCCCCCCCCCTCTCTCTCTCTCTCTCTCTCTCTCTCTCTCTCTCTCTCTCTCTCTCTCTCTCTCTCTCTCTCTCTCTCTCTCTCACTCTCTCACTCTCTCTCTCTCCCTCCCTCTCTCTCCTCTCTCTCTCTCTCTCTCTCCTCTCTCTCTCTCTCTCTCTCTCTCTCTCTCTCCATAGGAGATTAAATCAAAGATCATCGCCTTTGGGCTCATACTATATCGTTTGCTTTACAGAGCAAGACACGTTTCCTTAATGCTGGATATTCAAAGAAACAAACAGTGTCGACTATGATCAATATTAATGCTAATAAGGAATTTTAGAATAAGTTTTTCAAATCTCCACCACCCTCTTCTCCTTATGTCTTGGTCCCTCTCCTCCTTGTACAATTGAAAAGACACAAGACACTAAACGACTTTCAAAACACCAAGAATACTCCGCTCCTCGGCCACGGCCATGTTTACGACGACAGCTAAAGACATTTGTCCGGTTGTAATTTTGATAACGGCATTTCCTAAAAGTCTATACGCAACGTGAATCGTGGCAGGCGAGGACGTCTCAGGTCATACGTACGTTCGGGAGGCCATTCTCGAAGCTGACCTGTGCGGGCGGCAAGCGGCCATTTGGGGCGGTCGTCACAACGCTGGCCTTTATTGATCGCCATATGATAGGTATTATAAGCTACAAGAATAAAAGGACAAGAGGAATTATATTCTGTGTTTGTGGTGGGTCATTGGATCGTAAACTTTCCAAATCCCAGCCAAAGGAGGATCCAATAACCTGGAACACACCTCCCCTACCGTCCACCCCAAAACCTACCAACCTCCCATGCCACCCTACCTTACGAAAAGCTCAAGGAGTGGGTGCCTCTCGAGGATGTTGGAGAGAAAAACATGGACGTAAGAAAAATAATTTTAGTTATGACAGGGAATGAAAGGATAAGAAATGTTGGAGCGGATGTACCAGAAAGATAAGAAAGAAAGAAAAAGTACAAAGAAAATCTCTTCAAGCATATATGGTACCACAGAGATGTAAAAAAAAATTTTTTTGCGGCAGTGAAAGATTCTAACAAAACGAAACAAATCTGTCTAATTATTTTGTTATATTACATCTATCACATAAACTCCCCATAAAACCAGAAGTCTGAGATTTCTTCTCTGTTGTTCTGCTTCAGAACTGGTCTTACGTATGTCATCTCCAGCTGAAAGGATTGTTAGCTAGTTACATCATCACGTGGTAACTCATACCTGATTTTCCGTCGTCTAATGTTGACAGGCTATTAAATTCCTTTTTGTTTTTCTCAACATGTACATTCTATTCCTCTGGAATCAGTACTTAAAAGAAAGAAAAAAATATTCTTCTTTCAGTTTATTTTAATCAGGTGACCCTCTCCAACGTAATCTAAGCGCTTCTGTATAGTTTTTCTCCTCTGGAATTTATTCTCCCCTTCCTTTACCAGGTCCAAAATTATTTAGAACAGCACCTCCTCAGATCCAGGTTAATTACCCAGTCTTTCCCAATATTCAACTTTTACCATCTCTGAAATTCATCTTACTTTCATTACCTGTCTCCAGACCAAACGCGATTTCATCATCCTTTCGGAGAACCAGTTGACCTTCAAAATATTAAGCCAGATCTAGCTGGCTTTCATCATCTTTCCCCCAGATCCAATTTCCTTCCAAGGGTCTTCTCCATGTTCAACTTTCCTTTTCATGCCTTTCTCAAATTCAATTTTCTTTCTTCTTCCTCGTCCGAACGTTACATTCTTTAATCAGCAGTAGTTTCTTTTCGGTTGTTTTCATAGGGTTTGTCTCATTCACTCTTGTGTAAGGGCTGAATTAGATAGATAAGCAAAGGACATTATCCTCCTGAATTTTTATAATTGAGTTTTTCAGTTTACAGTAGACTAAATGTTCTTGAACTAAATATAAAATTGAAGTAAATTGGACATAATAGTACCTGAAATTACAACTCATATTTTCAAATGACTATATACTCTTCATTCATAGGGAAGACACACCACGAATGTCTTATATACCATTTTCTTCACTTATGGCATATCAGAAAAACAGTATTGTCTAAGTAATTATTTCTACTTATTTCTACCTGTCCAAGAGATTTGATTTTCAAACGATGCCATTACAGGAATGAGGATCAAGGGCAGGGAGCTATTATTCCTTTATTTCCCGGATCATGTTTTTGATAAACATTGCTAAGAAACATCGGTGGTCACAACAATCATAAAGATTTTCTTGGAATGCTTTGGTGGCAAGTAATACTTTAATTTCCCCTATAAGTAGTAAGATTTTTTTAGAAGTTTATCATTATTCTGTGTTTTCCAATTAGAATTATTCATGAATTTGTAGTATTCTTTGAAATGCATATGGATCAAGCGTTCGATTATTTTGTATGGTAAAGCTATAATTAAAAAAGTAAAAAAAAAAAAAAAAACGCAGTGGCCGTAATAGAAACTGTTTCTCACAAAAAAAAAAAAAAAACGCTACTACTGATACCAAAAATGCATGAACAATACTAGTGTTATGTATTATGATGGATATATAAAAATGACATTGATGCCAAAATCGAAGCAGTTGGAGTAGACATTTACAAGTATTTATCACTTTTTTGTGGAGAAAATTTCTTTTGGTAGAACATTTATTTCTTAAATAGAAAGATTTCGCTTGATACTTAGAGTGCATCTTTTCCCATTTCCTCTTGTATTTGCTTTTTGTCTTTCATTCGTTCAGTAGTCAAGGAGGAGGCAGGCAGGCAGGCAGGCAGGCAGCCCCTTGGTGGCGTGGTTAAGAGGCCTCCGCTTGTTATTTTTAACGAGTTTTAAATTATGTTTCTTCCGTTGTAACCCTCCCTCACAATCTCCCCCTCCCCCCATCCCACCTCTCATCCTTACCTCGTGCTAACCTTCCCCTCTTTTCGAAAATTCTGAAAATGTTGAAAAGAAGGAAAAGGGCATAGTCATTTTCTATAGGATTTCTTGGTCCATTTTATCTGTGCTGAGTTGAACATTGAATTCGAGATTTACTTTTTTTTTTCTAAGAGATTTTTGTTTTGTCATTGAGTGACATATTTGCAGTCGTTGACGCTGCCTCTCTTTGAAGAAGGAAAGCTGTTACTGTAAAGATTTCTCTGTGGAGTATTTGGTAGACAGCTATGCCTGTCTTCTTTCATTATACAATTTTTTTTATGCTCTCTTTTTTATGCCCTTTGGAT
Source organism: Palaemon carinicauda (assembly GCF_036898095.1). NCBI lineage: Eukaryota > Metazoa > Arthropoda > Malacostraca > Decapoda > Palaemonidae > Palaemon > Palaemon carinicauda. The sequence goes on from NC_090764.1 coordinate 12,810,555, forward strand.
TATTTTAAAGATAAAACAGGTGATAACTGCTTGTGTGATGCGTTTAATAATTTATTGTAGGAAATGAAAAAATTTAGAATTATTGTCATCGTCGATATCACTACTATTATCAGCATTATAAATGTTATTTCTGCTGTTATTTTTGCTTGTAATGAATGTGGCATGAGGTAGACTCGTAATCTAGGACGGCCTTTTTTATCTGCGTAAAGCAAAGCCAATTGGCACTGGTTGACTCTGGAAAGAAAGAGATATGTTGACATTTCAGTCCATAATGTGAGGAAAGTAACTTATAAGGGAAGGCATTTTTTCGGTATTACGATAAAATAATTTACTGGTATATATCCACAAGTTGATCAGACAGTATGTTTTTGTTGGGACTTCCGTATTTATAAGTATGTAACAGGGAAATTGAAGTTGCAGATAATAGGAAAATTAATTTAATATCATGACTCGAATATTCAGTTATATATAAATTCTTATTCTAAATGGTTAAATTATTTTTTTCTCAATTAGAATTTTAACAGATTTTTTAGTGTCACCATTTGCTTTGACACTCTTTGGTCTACAGGAAATGATGTTATTGCAACAGGTAGTTTTGTGACACTTGCTTTATTAAGACATCCTTTTTATGACCAATAGGTTCAAAGCTATTGAAATGAACTACCTGAATAAAACACAGCAGCTTAATATTGGCAATGACAAGGGAAATCGAAAATAAATAACTATGAATTAATTTTTTGATTAATAAGTCAGAATAATGTAGATATCTTTTTTTTCCAGATTAATTTATAAGGACTGAGGACTAACATTTTGTTGCTGTTTCATGGCATTCAAATTTATCATCTTGAATTCGTAATTTACAAGTTCTGAATATTTCGTACTATTACTAGAATTATAAAATTTGTATATGTTTTTTCTTAATGCCAACGATTTCCAATCATATTTGATTAAACAAAATTTTTGTTTTACGAAATATATAAATGATAAACATCAACTAAAACTAGTTCGACTACCGTTGTATTATAATATATCACTTATTGGTGGCCTATGTGGTAACGTCCTTGACTGGAGATCGCGAGAGTGGGGTTCGAGTCCCGGTCAAACTCGTTAGTTCTTTTGGTCGCTACAACCTCACCATCCTTGTGAGCTAAGGATGGGTTTTTTGGGGGGAACCTGTAGGTCTATCTGCTGAGTCATCAGCAGCCATTGGCTGACCCTCTTTGGCCCTAGCTTGTGTGGAGAGGGGCCTTGGGCGCTCATCATATGTCAGTCTCTCGGGCATTGTCCTGCTTGATAGGGCAGTGTCAATGTCCCTTGCCTCTGCCATTCATGAGTGGCCTTTAATTCTTTAAACGAGGTGTATTGTAAGCATTACTAAGTTGATGGTCTTTGCTGCTCCTTTCGGCCCTTAGCTGCCCTAACTGCATTTTGTTGCCCAACCTCTTCTAACTTTTACTTGTAATTCAACTGCAGGGTTTTCCGCCAGTTGCACCTGTGTGCTGAATGGCCTCATAGGCCCTAGCCCCTGGCTATCTGGCCAAAATTATGAAGTCAAATCCAGTCCTACCTCAGGCATAAAGCTAATTAAACCCATGAAAAATAACAGTAAGTTCTAAAAGAAGATTGTCTGTATAATTGAAAGTATTCAGTAATTCAAGGTTTAGTTGTCTTACACAAATCCTCAGATATATACATTTTACTTCACTTTTTTAGGAATTAAATAATTAAAAGCGAAATAAATTGTGTTTTATAATGAAACGTTCTTACAAGATTAAGAAATCTCTTGAATTGGGATAATGTATGTTATTCAAGAAGTTGACATGGTATGTGTCATCACCTGTTATTAACTTTACTAAAAAGTACATATTTTGCAGATGGGAGACACTGTGTTTTAACAACTTTATCAGTATTATCTTTCTTCTGTTTTCAACCGCTATGAATGATTTGTATAGTCATAAATAACATTCTCTATATGTTTTGCGGTCATGTCTTGCGCATTAACATGTGAAGATTAGTAATATATGAATTTAGTGGTTTTCTCATTGTTATTTTGAATGTCAAATAGGAAGGGTCCAATCTCGCCAAATTACAAAAAAATGGCATTTACAGCAAATAAATTGTGTTCCTTATTTTGGTCATCATGAAATTGTATTCTATTTTTAGTTGGCAGCTTGCTGTGTTATTGGGCCGTAAAATTTACCAGATTGTGATGCATACTGTAGAGTTTTCGATATTTTTATGGCGTGGGTTCATTACATATGTATATAGATACACATATTCACAATTTAAATGTAATATGATACACACACACACACACACACACATATATATATATATATATATATATATATATATATATATATATATATATATATATATATATATATATATATATATATATATATTGATACTTATGTATATTTTTATGTATGCATGTATATATTGTTAACAAATACATATGATATGGTTTGCTGTTTTATTAAACTCGAGAGATGCCTCATTGGTTGTTATGAATTCGGTTTTCAAAAATAATCATGAGTGTGGCTCCTAACTTACAAGTCATTCTTCCTTGTACCCACTACTGTCTGGCAAATTACCGCTGTATAATTCAATTCTTGCTTTAGCAGAGAAATGGTCGAATTCAATGGTGTACTTCCAAATGTTTTTGTCTTGTAGATGGGTTCATGCAATTAAGTCAAGAGAAAGAAAAGCATACGTAAGTATAACGTTTGGGATAGGAAAATGAATAGTGAATGGTATGTGGAATGGTTGGTGTTCAGAAATTATCTTATTCGGATCTGGCATGTTGAAGAATATTACACAAAATTACAGAAATTCGTAACAGAGATAGTAAGAGTTTATTTGGAGGAATAGAACATTGAGAGCGAAGTTATCATCTTATGAAAATAGAGATAGCAGTAGGGAATACGCAAAAATAGTATTATTTTGCATTTACATTTTTATTGATTGGTGCAAAAGATTTAAAATGATCTTATCAATCTCTTTTTTAATGATGTCTTGCTTGCATAGTTCTCTTCTCTTATTAAGAAGATTCCTTCACGGAACTTTTTCGTGTAACTCAACCTTTTCTCACTTCATGAAATCAGCCTACTCTGCAAAAATAAAGGATCGCTGTCCCTTTTATTAAGGGACTTTTTTAGCAATCAGTGTTCTCTCGTTTCAAGCAGCCATGTAATACTTGTTGCGCCTACAGACCCATGAGTTTCTTTTCCATGGATCGGGTCATATATAGTAATTTTATTTACATATATAATGAATGCCACTTTCTTTGATGTGTTATGCAGTTGTTATAATATCCTTTCATGCAATAAATGAATGTCATTATCAGTTATCAGTGCTAATGTTCCTTGCACTGACGATTGATATATCAAAGTCAGGTAAACTGGCAACGTTATTTTAAGTTTTACTGTGTACCCAAAAATAGTAACAAGGATTATAAAATTTAACACAGAAGTAATTCAGGGGATAAGTGGACTACTAACAAATTTGTTCTTTCCCCGGAGAATGTTAGAAAATTCAATGGAAATTTATAGAGATGCAAGAAGTTAATTAAGTTACAGTAGCTAACACTGTAAATTGGAGGTCACAAAGTCCAAATATTGTGTAGAATAATATTAGGAATGATTTATATTTCTTTATATACAGCCACAATTACGTATTGCTTTTATTGACAGATTAAGAACATTAAAGAATTCGAAGATCAATCATTGGTTTTACTTTTTATTTGTGAAATGTTAAAGCATCTGTATGTGTGTGTGTTTGTGTGTATGTATGTGTATGTGTGAGACCATGCAAAAAGATTTAAATCTTTTCCCTTGTCGGCTTCATGAAAATTCTAAGTCTTGGGAAAATCTGATGACAACGGCAAAGGCAATGAGATGAGCCGTGACGTGGAAGGTGGCTTATGGATGACCTTTTTGGCTG
>NC_090764.1:12821999-12824499 GCF_036898095.1 Palaemon carinicauda
TCAATAAGTGAAAACATATGTTGTGCACTCACATGCTCCATGAAGGAAAATTGTGGTAAAAACACAAAGTACTTTTTCCCCACAAATGCATGTAATATTATTTAACTTTTTCCTGTGATTGTGCCCTTCAATGATTTTTTTTTTCCTGTCTTGAGAAGATTTAGATGAATCAATAATCCGTGCTTAAATGATTTCATGTTTATCTGCATTCTGCAAAAAAATGTCAGCTATTTAAATGTATATAATTAAATCTTTCTTTAAACTTAAACATATTTGCAACGAAAACTTTTGAGTCATTGCAAAGGTGAAATGGTCTCAGTTTCTTTCAGTATTTCTGAGTTGTAAGAGACCACGAAAGAGAATTAACCATTCCTTTTGAACAGAGTAAACCAGAATGAAAGCTGAGTAGAATAACTTGTATACAACAGGAAGTGAGACGCGATCTTGTGTGCCAGGTTATTACCAGAACATGCAGGAGTGTCAATAATAAATGACCCAAAATTCCTGAAGGATATTACGGAAAGTTTTAAAAACATCTGTATAGTTCCATTACATAAGGGTTGATTTTCTCCGAAAAGTCTCTTAATTCTTCTGATAATCATCCCACCATTATGTTTGCCACACTTGAGGTGTTAGTGTAAATTACGGTTATTGTACATTTTCCTTTAATTCGAGCTGGCAACACTGCAGGGCTTTGCACTGCAGCCATTTTGGAAACTAGTTAATGACTAGAGACACACAGACATGCAGACAAAGGCAAAGTGGGTAGAAATGCTTGGTATTTAGGAAAGAAACCTTTCGTCAACGCTTATTGGTTCGTCACCCACACGTCGATATAACAAATGGTTTGCTGAAAATTACTGGCATTGTCTTGTGATGTATTACTGCTTCTATTCCAGTATTGCATTTCCGTTGGCCATGTGCTTCTGAACAGGTTTTGAAGCAATTGGGGTTTGATGCCAAGTTTAAAAAAAAATATATATACGATAGATTTTAGACAATTTAGGTTTCTCCAACGTATCTTAAAAAATAATTGTTTGAATTATTTATAATATTTATTATTACTAATAACTTTTTTAAGCATATCTGAATGGTTTAATTGCTCTCTTGAACAAATTATTTTAGATTTTATACATGAAATTAGTGATTTTGTAGTGGATAGAAAAAGTAAAAACATATAATGGAGAGGCTATACATTTTGCAAAGGCACGTAATTTTTAAAATTCCTAACTAAAGAAATTTAGATTGGGAGATTCTTTTAATTCTAAATTTCAGCCACCAGCAACTTTTTTCATAATTTATACAGTGTGTGATGAATAGTTCTATTAGCAATTGTCATACATACTTCTAATGAAATGCCGTATTTATGATAGAAGAAAGTAATTGAAAACTCAACAGTGCATGTATGACTATTAAACTTTTAATTTCTGTAAATTGTACAGAACAGTCTAATTACAATTATCTGTGTCTAATGTTTTTGTGGGGCATAATTAAAATTTTATCATAGTATCTGCCAGTAACCACGGGTAAACATGGTTTACTCTGATGATTGGTGATTTCACCTCCATATAGAAAAAAGTATTGTTAAATACTGCACTTTCACAATTTTCTGCTGTAGTCTACCGTCCTTCTAAAATTCAGGCTGGCGTTGTTGGTTATTACAATGATTCAGGTTAGAAGTCTTATGGTTATTTGTGAACTTTAAAGTTAGAATTTCCATCATATGAAATATTTGATTTTTTGAATTTCCTTCATAGAAAATATTTTGATGTTTATAATTTCCATCATAGGAAATATTTGATTTTTAGAATTTCCATCATAGGAAATATTTTGACTTTTAGAATTTCCATCTTAGGAAATATTTTGATTTTTAGAATTTCCATCTTAGGAAATATTTTGATTTTTAGAATTTCCATCTTAGAAAGTATTTGATTTTTAGAATTTCCATCATAGGAAATATTTTGACTTTTAGAATTTCCATCTTAGGAAATATTTTGATTTTTAGAATTTCCATCTTAGGAAATATTTTGATTTTTAGAATTTCCATCTTAGAAAGTATTTGATTTTTAGAATTTCCATCATAGAAAATATTTGGATTTTAGAATTTCCATCATAAGAAATATTTTGATTCTTAAAATTTCCATCATAGAAAGTATTTGATTTTTAGAATTTCCATCATAAACAATATTTGATTTTTAGAATTTCCATCATAGAAAATATTTGGATTTTAGAATTTCCATCATAAGAAATATTTTGATTCTTAGAATTTCCATCATAGAAAGTATTTGATTTTTAGAATTTCCATCATAAACAATATTTGATTTTTAGAATTTCCATCATAGAAAATATTTGGATTTAGAATTTCCACCATAAGAAATATTTGGATTCTTAGAATTTCCATCATAGGAAATATTTGATTTTTAGAATTTCTATCATAGAAAATATTTTGATTTTTAGAATTTCCATCTTGGAAAATCTTTGATTTTTTAGAGATCATCCA
>NC_090764.1:12836079-12846079 GCF_036898095.1 Palaemon carinicauda
ACAAATAATGATTGACAGATAATAGATGGTCAAGAAGAGTTAACAGGATGGTCCCTAGACATTGCTAACGAAGCGAAAGGAAGAGAGGACGATGCATTGACGAGCTAAAAAAATTTGCCTGTGGAGAATGGCATAGAAAGATCATAAACAGAATATAGTGGAAGGGACATGTCTGAGGTCTTTGTCCTGGCAGTGGACTATCTACGGCTGATGATGATGATGATATAAATTTTATATAGTCATACTCTATCGTACACCATTTTCCTCTTTGAAGAATAATGACAGGAGATATATCCGCCTTTTAGAATCCCAATCTTCTTCTTGACCCCCAACAATTACTGATATTCATTTACAGCGGTGCAGTCTTGTGAAAGATAGTTGGGACCGAACGTGGTTACAAAGATATTTATTTCTTATCATTTTACTTTTCAGTTCCAAGGAGATCGTTATTACCTCCGTCAACAAAGTTGGAAGGAGGTTATGTTTTCACCGCTGTTTGTGTGTTTGTTTTTCAGTAGCATCCTGGCCACAATTTTAATCGTGAGGAAACTTGCTGGGAATTAACCGTTATGTAAAAAGCTGAAAATTATTATATTTTTGAAGGTTAAGGTCACGATCAAGCAGAATGTTCAATTCATGTAATAAGCCATAAGTTTGGACATTATTGTCACAGAGACTTCAAACCTAGTTCATATTTTTGATTAATGGGATACCAATTGAACAAATAAGTGGTTGCAATAATGATTGTGATTTGGGATATTTCATTATTAAATACTTTATTTGTGTTAGTAGTTTTGATAATACCATTAGGATTATAATGAAATCATTATTTTTTTTTTACATAGTGATATAATTAATGTATATAAAAATAGAAACATGATGAAATGGGACTTTCCGAAACTTATATGAGAACCTTTTATTAATTTTATTACACCGTTCGAGAGAGAGAGAGAGAGAGAGAGAGAGAGAGGAGAGAGAGAGAGAGAGAGAGAGAGAGAGAGAGAGAGAGAGAGAGGAGAGAGAGAGTAACACGTAGCAGAAACTTAACATATTTGAACAATTATCATTCTAAATGTTTCCATAATAATAATACATCTGATGATAATAATATTTGTAATACGTATAGGATTGATTGAACTGTTGGCCATTATGGAACCTTCAAAAGAAGTTGTGTTTGAAACTCAAATCGATGAATATCAGCGATCTTTATTTTTAATGTTGTTATTGTTCTTAAAATATTTTATTTTTCCTTATTTCCTTTCCTCACTGGGCAATTTTCCCTTTTGGAACCCCTGAGCTTATAGCATACTGCTTTTCCAACTAGGGTTGTAACTTAGCAAGTAATAATTAATAATTATGATCGTAATAAATTTTCCAGTAAGAATAATATATATATTTTTTTGATATTATATTGTTAGAAATTAAATATGAATTGCGGTTTTCCCGGCTCCTTAATTATTATTTGAATAAGAATTATTGTGTGATACATATTTCTAACCTTTGCCTTTTGTTGGAGAAGAAATAAAGATTTGTTTTTTTAATAAGTAACATTAAGGAACTCAAGTCCTAGATTCGTACCATCGCATACGTATTTTGTTTTGTATGTTAATCCTAGGCTTTGCAAATGCCCAATGCCTTGCGTAGACTAAAGAGATTAACAGGAAAGGTCCATTTATGATAATACGTGAATTAGGAGATTTTAAGTTGATCAACTATAGGTCCATTTCTTTTAGCGAGTCATAATTTGCACCGATTGCAGCAGTGCCCTTTTAGCTCGAAAAGTTTCCTGATCGCTGATTGGTTGGACAAGATAATTCTAACCAATCAGCGACCAGGAAACTTTTCCGAGCTAAAAGGGCACCGTTGCGAGTCGGTGCAAATATGACTCGCTAAAAGAAATGGACTATAGTGTATAGCGACCCGTCAAAATTTACGGCTTTTGTAACTACAACACGCTAGGTTGGGCAATTTGTAGGATATTGTTGTCTTCCGAGTGGTTGTTGATCAACCTGACATGATATATATATATATATATATATATATATATATATATATATATATATATATTATATTTTATATATATATAAATATATATAAAACTTGCTCTTGATTATTTAGGGGGATGATGAATTTTAGCAGTGCTATCAGTAATGATAGTAGCAGGTCTATGTATAGTGGTAACTATTGGAATTTTAAAAATAACATAAACATCAATAATACTGATAGTGATTATGATGAGTTTGATAAAAAAAATATTGGTAGATTTGAGATTGATGATGATTAAAGCAAGGTCTTCAGCGTCCGATACAATTATCTTGAATATTGCTCATAATCTCTAGCTATTGTATCCAAAGAAACCCCAAATTGCCCGCAATCACCTAGATGGATCTCTCCAGTGGCATTGGGGGAGGGGGGGGGGGGGGAAGGATACTTGGCTCGGGTGTCCTGTGGCGGTGGCTGTGGGCAAGGGTAAAAGGTCTCCAAACCGGTCATCCATAACGTCCGGTGTAATGGCACCGGTAACCGGTCTGGTAATAGCCTTATCAATATCCGGATAATGAGGCCCCAAAACCTTTGGTTCGGATACTGAATAAAACGACGCCTTTCCTTCCAGATCGAACCTCCCAAAGGGGTGGAAGGAGATTCTTTTGTTGCGGTTTCTCCTGACCGAAGGCACTGCCGATGCTTTTAAGCAGTCGGAAAGGAATTAATGTATCCGTTTGGTATTGAATCGATGCATGTGTTCACCTTATTTTTCAAGGTAGATTTTTGCGACAAAATAATTAGATTTGAAAGTAAATGTTTGGAAAAATGTAAATTGTTACTTATATATATCATTTGAAGGTTTCAAGGTCGTTCATGTATGGCAGAAGGCAAGGGACCAGGACAGTGTCCTAGACTGGCCATATAAACATATAATCAGCCCAAGCCCCTTCTCCATCAAGCAAGGACCATGAAGGCCAGGCAATGGCAGCCGATGACTCAGCAGGTAGACCTTTAGGCTTTTACAACCCCCCCCCCCCAATGCCTTGCTCACAAGAAAAACGTTCCAGACACTACTAGGAACTATAGAGCTTGAGGGGGTCTCGTACCCCGTACAGCAGATTGCGAGGCAGGGACTTTTTCAATAGGCTACCACAAACCCTAACGTTTGTTCTTGTGCTTTAAGATAACGTGGCCCCATAACAAGGGTCCGAGTTATGTCAATATGAAATGAAAAATATTTTTTATGTACCTTCCTAAGTCACGTGGTTGTCACCTTCAGTTTAAAAGTCCGGTTTGCTGTAATGCATTGAAAGAAAGGAGAGAGAAAGAGAGAACAAGTTAATGAATAGGTTTATCGATGGATAAATTTCTTTTGCTACATGAAATATCTTAGGGGTCACTGTTATTTGCCAAAATAATGTCAAATATCCCGCCTAATGTCCCCGTTTGTGGACGTCAAATATCTTTAAAGACAATCTCTCTCTCTCTCTCTCTCTCTCACTCACTCTCCTCTCTCTCTCTCTCCTCTCTCTCTCCTCTCTCTCTCCCCTCTCTCTCTCTCTCTCTCTCTCTCTCTTCCTTAATGGGCTCATTGACAAAGTTTTTTTTTTTAATAACTAGACGTCTTTGATTGTCTCGGGTGCATAAAGGTTTCCCTTCACAATATGGACTCAAATAGTCTTGATGTAAAAGATATTAAGCAAAACTTTGGTTGTCTAGGGAGCGCTTTCCTGTTCATCTCAAAATTTTAACTTATCAGCAAGTGTATAAATGAAATATTGCTTGACAATGAGTACTGTACCAAAGTACATGCGAAAATTAAAATTTACCTTCATGTGATAAGTATTGACATTTTGTTTTGAATATCATTATATATCCGAAAGTTTTCACTTCCTTTGGATCATGATAGAGTATGTGGATTTCGAATCATCAGTAGGTTGAACCACTTTTTAAAACGGTAATCTATTGAATAGTCCCCATGCTTTTCTGTAAGCCCTTAAGACTAGTTTTTATGATTTTGCATTTAAATTCTTCCAAAAAGGAACTGGTTGTGGTCAGGTTCAGTGATGTTAGTATTATAATTTTTAATAGATTGAAGACTTCCTCAAATGCTTGGCGTTATTATACGTTTTCGCAAGATCAGCATCAAGGATTCTTACTTTTGAAAGTTATAGTTTCTACCCCCAGGTAATTAATAAACCAACATTAGAACTTTTTAACCTTGTTTTCCTCTCTTTATTCTTATACATGACGTTATTTCCTCAGATAGCCTATGCTATTAATAATTTTTATTCCTTTTTATATTAATATAAATTATAATTGACGTAGGCAACCACCTTCCATTCTTTTATTTATTGAAATAGCGTTATTCCTTTTGGCATTTGTTAAAAACTGTTACCACCCGTTGTGGCCTTACAACATAAAATTGAATTTTGGGAATGAGCCAACTTGTAATTACTTTTGAATAAGGTACAACCTTTGGCAAATTTGACGTGGGTTAAATAGGTTTATAGGTAAACCATACGTTTACTGCATTGTGATAATTAATAGGATCATATATAACAGAATATGGAAATTTCATTGACCATTTTAATTTTGACTTGTAAATTAGATTAATGATTTGTACTTGATTTTTTTCATGATATAATCGATGTATTCAGAATGTTGTTTGAACATATTATTATGACGTTAGCACTGTATTCTGTGGGGTTATATATGCAAGTTTCCTTTATAACCATTAAACAAAATCATTCATCTAATAGCAACGTTTTAACCAAATAACATTGGTCATAGACAAACTGCATTGGAACGTACATGCCGTTTGTATATTTCACAAACTGTGTTAGACATGGGCTTTTGATAATAATATCCTTCTGCCTATTTATTAGCTTATGTAGAACCTATTACGAAGCGTGGTTATCGAAGTACCAAGCTGTCCATTTTGTGTATACAAACAAAGCTTTTTTTATGGCTCCGTGGACCCATCTTTAAACTAAGATTGGTGGTAAAAATGATAGCCGAAACATATTAGGCTCCAAAATAAGCCAATTACATCAATTGCATTAGTTTGGGAGTGATTGGGAATACCATAAATTAATCTGAAGGGCTAATTATCTCAGTTCTTGAAAGCAAAAATGGTCTCATTATACAATTACCAACAATTACAAATTCGACCAAGGTCACCTTTAGATGTTTTACGAATATTAAGGTTATTAAGAGGCAAAGAAAGATAATTTTCTGCGAAGGAATTGGATAGAACGTAAATAGATAAATATTTATAATTTCTGGGAAGAAATTATATAGAATGTAAAGTAGATAAATATTTATAATTTTCTGTGAAGGAATTGGATAGAACGTAAAGTAGAGTTATAATTTTCTGTGAAGGAATTGGATAGAACGTAAAATTGAGTTATAATTTTCTGTGAAGGAATTGGATAGAACGTAAAATTGAGTTATAATTTTCTGTGAAGGAATTGGATAGAAACGTAAAGTAGATAAATATTTATAATTTTCTGTGAAGGAATTGGATAGAACGTAGAGTTATAATTTTTTGTGAAGGAATTGGATAGAACGTAAAGTAGAGTTATAATTTTCTGTGAAGGAATTATATAGAACGTAAAGTAGATAAATATTTATAATTTTTAGTGAAGGAATTGGATAGAACGTAAAGTAGATAAATATTGATAATTTTCTGTGAAGGAATTGGATAGAACGTAAAGTAGATAAATGTTTATAATTTTCTGTGAAGGAATTATATAGAACGTAAAGTAGATAAATATTTAAAATTTTCTGTGAAGGAATTGGATAGAACGTAAAGTAGATAAATGTTTATAATTTTCTGTGAAGGAATTATATAGAACGTAAAGTAGATAAATATTTATAATTTTCTGTGAAGGAACTGGATAGAACGAAAAGTAGATAAATATTTATAATTTTCTGCGAAGGAAATGGATAGAACGTAAAGTAGATAAATATTTATAATTTTCTGTGAAGGAATTGGATAGAACGTAAAGTAGATAAATATTTATAATTTTCTGTGAAGGAATTGGATAGAACGTAAAGTAGATAAATATTTATAATTTTCTGTGAAGGAATTGGATAGAACGTAAAGTAGATAAATATTTATAATTTTCTGTGAAGGAATTAGATAGAACGTAAAGTAGATAAATATTTATAATTTTCTGTGAAGGAATTGGATAGAACGTAAAGTAGATAAATATTTATAATTTTCTGTGAAGGAATTGGATAGAACGTAAAGTAGATAAATATTTATAATTTTCTGTGAAGGAATTGCATAGAACGTAAAGTAGATAAATATTTATAATTTTCTGTGAAGGAATTGCATAGAACGTAAAGTAGATAAATATTTATAATTTTCTGTGAAGGAATTGCATAGAACGTAAAGTAGATGGATATTTATAATTTTCTGTGAAGGAATTGCATAGAAAGTAAAGTGGATAAATATTTAGCGACATGAAGAAATAGATGGTAGAAACTGAGGTTAACATACTGATAATAATAAAAGAAGGGTTGATGATATTCATGAGAATGAATTGATTTCAGTTCTAGAAATATATATGTGAATATACGTTGAATATAACCGGAAGAAAAAAAGTTCATGTATCGTAAAGTAATATAATTTTTGGTTTGGAGAAAGTACGGTTTTAACTCCCACCACATTATTTCTATTTTTCATTTGATTAATAAGCTATTCTTAAGAATGCCTCTCTCCCTAGATTTACGACCGTCGGACCCCTCTCGTCTTTTCCTGCGTACCGATGGGAGAAGCACTTTGAGACTTATATATATATCGCAAGAACCCCCTTGACCAATGGCCACCTCACATATATCAGTGCTAGTGACGTACGAGAACCTGAGAGAGTCATAGAGGTTTCATTAATAAATGGGGGGAAACCTACGAATGGTAATGATGAATTTTCCCTACTTGAAGACCACCACCCCCTCCCAGCTACCAACGTCTTAATTCCTCGCCAACAATTGCATCGGATATGTTGCCCCGCTTGGTGAGACGTGATTGGATAAGCTTCGTCTCATTGCTGGGTTTCGATTGGTGTTTGAATCAAATCATTAGAAAACGGATTCTCATTCTTTTTTCCCTCCTCTCCCCCCCCCCCTTCCATTTGTTTATAGGATTTAGATCAAATAATGAATTAATAATATATGCATAAAAAATGCAGTTATGTGGGATTTTAATACCGAAGATTCTTAGACTCGTCATTGTGTTTTGTTCAAGTTACATTAATATGTATTTTATATCAATTTGTGCTTGATTTCTATTCATTATGTCAGTCTCGTAGAACTAAACAAAGCTATTTTTGTAGCAAGCAATGTAGCAATGAATAGCAAATGTTTGTCTATGACGGTAAGTCTTTTGAAATAGCTTAATTTTTACATAATAGATATCCATATGTGTGGCTGTTCTTATGCATATTCATGTACATACATAAATATATGCATAATTGTATATATGGATGTGTGTATACTTGCATACATACAAAATAATGTGTTGTGAAGCACGTCTCCATCATTCTGCGTTTCTTGTTCGAAAGAATGAGAACAGGACCGGGGTTAGGGGTCGCAAGAGGCCTTATAGAGCCTCCGTAAATCAGGGCCGTACATAAAACTGCTCGGGGGCCATAATCTGAAGGCTATCCTCGGTCCTGTAATGTCCTTACAATAACATAAAATATATTTAGGATCAGAATGGCCGTTTGTTAAAGAGACATTGTCCAGTCCGCAGAGTTTTTTTCCCCTTCTCATAACTTCCCTCAAAGCGTTTTTACGTTTGTTTGATTTCTTATCTCTTTATTGAGGGACGACATCGGAGGCATATGTCTTTAATGATTCTCTCGAGGTTAAGAATTTCATTCATAGTTTAGATGTTAAGCTGATAAATTGTTCAGTTTTGTTGCTCAAAATTATTTTGTTATAAGATACTAGTTACATATGGCTAACAGAAAAGTCTATGATTAAAAAAAATATATTTTAGTAACTTTTCATTGTATCAAAGATTTTTTTTTAGCTGAGACAAAGAAAAGAAATTGAATTTGACTACAGGCTTAATGGTAACTAATTACATGCATGAATACATATATGCTTGTTAGATATCTGGGCTAAAAAAAATTCCATTTACAGTTTATGTATCTTGCAATGTTGCCAGCAATGTCACTATTACCAACAATTTCAATTCATTCAGGCCATATTGATTAGTAGAAAGCCATTGTTTGTAGAGATATTCTTAATGCTATCCTAGGTATGATATTGCTTGTAAGTAGAATTCTAAACGCTTATGACATGCTCGCGCAAATTATGCTTAAATTGCGGTTGAGTGGGGCATTCTGGTTTTGCACTTGCAAGGTCCATTGTTCCATTAATTAGTAAATTTAGCTGTGAATGTTTGAATAGGTGTGGAAAAGGCAATTTCATTCGAAGAGAGCTACTGAGATCTAGAAGAGTGATTAAGGGTTGTTAATTTTTTTTTTCTTTTTTTTTTTTCAATATCGGAGTTCCTGATAGTTACTTTATACTACTGTTTTGTATATATATATATATATATATATATATATATATATATATATATATATATATATATATATATATATATATATATACACACATATATACTGACCCTTTATCGAAAGAATTTTAGTTAATCAAGCTTTTTAAACAATTTAAAGTTATTTTTTTTTATCTTAGTTTTTCAAATAATTATCCAGGATTTCAGGATGCAGTTTTATAACAAACGATTCACAGAGAGACGATACAGGTTGTAAACTCTGGCACTCTTTTTATTCTGCCTAAAGCAACCTTGAGCTAAAGTAAGGATAGGTATTGTTTGTTAAATAGAATATTCATATTTCTGTTTTGGTTTACCACTGTTATAGTTTTGGGAGTCATAATTCTGGATATTCTGCCTTATATACTTGCTGATACATAATTATCATGCTAGAATTTAGGAACTGGATGAAGCTTTGAGTCTCTTAAAGATGAAAGAAATATGGATAATAACATAATTTTGTATGACTATATCTACAGAAATATTGTCCAGGATTTAGATATCAGAAATTATTGAAGTGGCTTCTTGGTATGGTTCTTTTTGAGAAGTCATTTTAACAACTTCTCACCAA
The DNA here is from genome assembly GCF_036898095.1 of Palaemon carinicauda. Classification (NCBI taxonomy): domain Eukaryota; kingdom Metazoa; phylum Arthropoda; class Malacostraca; order Decapoda; family Palaemonidae; genus Palaemon; species Palaemon carinicauda. Next base: position 12,845,214 of record NC_090764.1, read on the forward strand.
AAGTGATCTTTGAATTCTGGCAAGACAACATTTTTTTTTTTTGTAATATAATCTAAATGGCTTCTATGATTATTTCAAGAAATTAAGAATATTTAAAAAAAGAATTAATTTGCGTTTGTTTACATTTTAGCATTATATTTTAGACATTTCTATTCTTTATCAAAAGAAGTTAAGCAAAACTTGAAACTGGTTTTTACTTGGATACATGATGATCAAGAAAAGACAGACGGTCAACTCATAAACACCTTGGGGCTGTTAACCTCTCACCAAAAATACTTGGTGAAAATTGAAACGTAACATTCTTAGCGCCCGCCCCCCTAAGATATATATATATATATATATATATATATATATATATATATATATATATATATATATATATATATATATATATATATATATATATATATATATATAATTTTGACATCTCCATATTCCTGTTAGATTCCGGTGTTTCCACTTATAATTAAAATCAACCTATCCCTCCGTCATGATAGTCACTTGCTAAGTTTAAGTTTGTAGTAGGTATCAGTGCATGAATAGTTCTTATTTCAAAATATTTCTATATTGAGAGTGGAAGATCAAAAGGGAATTATATTTTTATGTGATACGTGTCTCCATCCTTGTCAGTACATGGTGCAATAGACTTGAAAGATTACTGAAATCAAACCGCTTTGTTTGGAAATTATACTCGGTTAGATATATATATATATATATATATATATATATATATATATATATATATATATATATATATATATATATATATTTATACACACACACACACATATATATATATATATATATATAATTATATATATATCAGCCGTTCCTAGTTCACTGGAGAAAAAAAAGGGCCTCAGACA
>NC_090764.1:12856079-12858579 GCF_036898095.1 Palaemon carinicauda
TTTGTAGCTCCACATAGATAAGGATGTATACAGTAAAAGCGGGATTTTTTTTTTTCAAGATAAGTAAAATTGATATAATAAGTGAGGGTAATTGAAACAAGTGTAAACTATGCGGTTTATTGTCCTTAAAATGTCTGTGCGCAACTTATTTACATCCAACATTGCAATTTTTGGGAAGAATACAGACTAATGAATTTGAAAACTTTTAAAAGATAAGATACATATTTGCGTGTTTGCTTTATCAGATACGAATATATCTACAAAGAACCAAATGAAATGAGGCATGAAATTCCTCATTACATCCTTTGCATTGGTATTTCTTCCCTAACCACTGACGTTTGGAAATGTGAAGGAGAGAAAGAAAAACTCGCTGGTGGGCACCTTCAGACCTCTGATGCTGACCTAATGCTGACCCCTATGTCATGCCACGGTGATCAGAGGTGTGGAAGTACACACTATCTTATTTCCCTCGGAAGAAAAAGGCAGAATTCATTCCCAACCTCCCCATGAGCAACTGATTCTTTTTATATTTAACAGTATGTGACTGACACGAGTTGTGGAAATGTGCGAAATATCAGGAAGGATAGAGAGGAAACTAGAGATTTGGTTTTCATTTGGGGCAATTGGGTTTTTTCAAATATATGCCGTTTTCATATTGTTACATTTAAAGATTTAAAGGCTACTCAGGAATGGTAGAGGCAAGGGACAGTAGAAATGCCCTAGAGACTGACCATATATACATATGATCAGTGCCCAAGCCCCCTTCTCCACGCAAGCTAGGATTACGAAGAGCTAGGCAATGGCTGCAGAGGATTCAGCAGGTAGACCTCATACATAGCTCACAAGGATGGTGAGGTTGCAGACGGTACAAGAAACTGTGGAGCTGGAGAGGGACTCGAACCCCAGACAGGCGATCGCTAGGCAGAAACGCTTCCAATAGGCTATCTATCCAATATTAATAAATCGTGATGCTATCTAGGTTTATAGAGATCCTCAAGCATGATTACCTTGATTGTAATGATACAAGGTAATTACTTGTGAAAGCGTGTTTATGTTGCTTTAAAATGGGACGCGAAATGATTGGTTTCACCAAGTTGATTGTTGAAGCAAAACAAAATATCATTTACGAGTTGAAGGTGTTTGCGCGGAAGTATCAGAGAAGTTTTCAATTCTAATTATTCACTCGTCAAAGTCCTGTTATTAAGTGGAGTTATTGGCTGATGAGGGTTTGCTTTTTTGAAATATATAGTGGTGATTTATGGTGAAATATGCATATTTTGTTGATTCATTATACTTGCAATGATCCTCCCTTGTTTTATGTATTTTGTATTTATATGTAGTTATTTTTAAAGCTTTTATTTCTCTTTTTTAAATTTTTTTTTTTTGTGATTAGGGTATGGAAATACCGTTAACATTTTTACGGTTACTCCCGATTTTTCAGAATTTGTGAGGCTTTGGCTTGAAAATACACTTTTACCACTTCAAAAACGATTACGTAAAAACAGTAATTTCATCTTAATAGATCGAAACGCCCTTATTCAATTCAACAATTATTGGAACCAAAATGCTTTGGAATAAGAATGGGGTTATGAACTTGATCAATCTATCATTTGTTTGAACTCAAAGTTGTAAAATGTATTTGCCATAACCTTTTCTTCGTTTCCACTTCTTTTCTTTCTTCTTGCTATCCACCGTCTTCTAACTTCTCTTTCAATTACAAGGTTTTCCCCCGGTTGCACTTAGACGTTGAATGGCCTCATAGGCTTCAACCCCAAGCTATATAGCCTTAATATATAAGTCCAGATATGAGTTTAAACAAGGTAGATGGAATGTGGATCAAGTACCTGCCTAGTGAGAAAAGTTTGAGACGAAATGTGTATAGGTGTTATTTATGCGTAAAGCAATCTTATCATAGCGTTGATATTGTGATTTGTAGAGCTTATAAGGATGTTTGATATATTCAGTAATATCATGAAACTGATCAGAAGTTTTTATGCTCTTAGTGATGCTTTTGGTATAATATGTAGAAAAAGGTTTTTTAATATGTGCCCTATATCCTCCCCAGTATCTAATACTTTTTGGATATAGTGATGGTATAGAAAGGGCAGAGATTTTTGGTGTTTACATAGATACGGAGATATCTTCATAGGTAAACAAGTTAATAGTCGGTGCAACACTCGTTCTTTTAAATGTTGCACCAAAGATGAACCGCAAGCGCAGAAAACCCTTCAGGAAACTTCTTATACCTTCGCACAAAGCACATTGACCGTGCGACGACTCCCTAGTCACTTAGTTCATATAGTAATTCTTTTTCTAAACCTTGTTCAACTCTATCTAAGTATTGAATATGTTTTACACAATTCATCTGGCCAACCCAGTGACTTCTGGACTTTTCATGTGACCGAGCTACTCAATTTTAAAAAGAAATAATTTCACTGATGATACTTGTCCACATATTTTCTCAGAAACATCATTTGTCAAATTTGCAACCCATCCCAGT
>NC_090764.1:12866079-12876079 GCF_036898095.1 Palaemon carinicauda
ATAAAACTACTTTCAGAATACTTTTATTTTAGAGTTAAAATGTTAGGTTATTAAAAATTATTTTCAAAATAATTTTATTTTAAAGTTGAGAAGTTAGGATAATAAAACTACTTTCAGAATACTTTTATTTTAGAGTTAAAGAGTTAGGTTAATAAAAACTATTTTATTTTAAAGTTAAGAAGTTAGGATGATAAAACTACTTTATAATACTTTTGGTTATAAAGTTAAAAGGTTAGATTAAGAAAACGACCTTCAGAATACTTTTTTATTTTAAAGGTAAAAAAGTTAGAGTAATAAAACCTGCGTTCAGAGTACTTTTATTATAAAGCTAAAAAGTTAGGGCGATAAAACTACTTTCAGAATACTGTAATTATATAGTTAAAAAGTTAGGAAAATAAAACCTTTCAAAGTTTAGAGTTAAAACTATTAGGATAGTAAAACTACTTTCAGAATAGTTTTAATTAAGAGTTAAAAGATTTGGTTAATAAAACTACTTTCAGGATACTTTAATTTAGAGTTAAAAAGTTAGGTTAATAAAGATACTTTCAAAATGTTTATTTAAAAGATTTTTGAAAATTTTTGAGGACCAGCTGTGATTGTCAAGTGATGAAGCAAGTTGTAAAGTCTACTGTAAGAATACGTTTATTTCTAACGACTACATCTAATTTTTAGTGAATTTGTACTATTTACATTGAATGTGAACCAGTAGATTGAAAAAAGTACAAATGTCTAAATTATTTACTTACATAAATATGCTAATTAATGATTGCCGTAAGTACTCTGGTTAAGAAAACCCTCGAACATCATTTTGAATTAAAGACATTTTGCAGACCTAAGGAGGATTTTTATTTTCTCGTCGTCCTAGCATAATGTATGCCTTTTTTCCTTCGCTTCTTGGTCCCATTTAAAAAAAAAAAAAAGGTAGAAGGAAGATCCTTTGGGCTCCAAAAATAAAGTTTTTTTTTTTTCACGCACTGAAAAAACATCGAGACACTTGACTCTGATCGAAGACTTCACGCGAATTTTTTTTTTTTTCTCGTCTAAAAGATGGATAAACCTTCCACGATTCTTCTCAATATTTAGGTACCTAATATTTGAATCCTTTCTTATTAACATGAGAGCGGCGTGTTCTGTTTGTAGATACAGATTTTCTGAAGATTTGCTTTTTCTGTATTTGATTTTTCTTCCCGTAAAGATTCTAATGTCCTTCTAAGAAATATTTTGATTAAACTTATTGATTTCATAAATATTCAGGGTTTTATTTTTTAAAGAATACACGAAACATATTTATACATGTATATATTTTTTCAAAACGTTATTCCCCTTTGTCTCTCATTGTCCTCCAGAGAAAGAAAGGGGAATAACGTTTGCATAAATATATACGTGTTTAAATATGTTTCATGTAAGTAGAGAGACAGCTAGCGAAATCTAACGGAGGCCCTTTGCGTCAATAGACGTAGGAGGTGATCATGATGATGATATTCCCCTTTCAGGTTGCAATGAAAAGATTAAATTTCTCTAGGATCTAGGAGGAACCGTGTTTGGGCCACAACCAAGGTCTTTAATGGGAGGACCCAGGTAACAAAGTCTGCTTTACGGTGCCTCGTCCGGGCTTCGGACTCCTGCCACGGTCGTCATGTTGCTCTCATCCCATCGTCATCCCTGTCCGTCCTTCGTGTTGATATGGCCCACCTCTTTCACTGCCTTAACTTACTTACGGGCTGCCTTAGTGCAAGACCCGATGGTCCCCTTCATGGGGGTCCAATCTAAAACAACAACATATGCAAACGTACATACATATAGTTATGAATATTTTAATTTCATCTCGAAAGTTATCTTTCATTTTACTACACTAATGACTAGAACGAGAAATCTATTTTTACGCAAAATTTACGGACCCCAACCCACCTCTCTCTCTCTCTCTCTCTCTCTCTCTCTCCCTCTCTCTCTCTCTCTCCTCTCTCTCTCTCTCTCTCTCTCTCTCTCTCTCTAGAAATGGAGAGCATCCATACATATACAACTACGCAGCAGTTAAAGACGATCGTGACACGTTACCGGACTATTGGCGGTTAGCAGCCACGAATCCCTTATTACAGCCCTCCCAAGTTTTACTGGAAATTGACTCTTAAGTTGAAATAATAAAAATCGGCTTCGGATCATAGCCCTCTACCACAGTGAGATTCCACGGAATTCTTAGCCCTTATGCACAAACCGCTCTCTCTCTCTCTCTCTCTCTCTCCTCTCTCTCTCTCTCTCTCTCTCTCGTGGTGCTTTTGGTAGGGACCCTCCCAGGCCGTATGCGGGGTACAGTTGTGCGTATTACTAAGAATTAAGAATACTCTTCTTCACTTAAGCAGCAAAATATGAAAATATGTACCTGATTTAAATACACCCAAAAGATTCTCTCTCTCTCTCTCTCTCTCTCCTCTCTCCTCTCTCTCTCTCTCTCTCTCTCTCTCTCGTGGTGCTTTTGGTAGGGACCCTCCCAGACCGTATGCGGGGTACAGTTGTGCGTATTACTAAGAATTAAGAATACCTCTTCTTCACTTAAGCAGCAAAATACATATATTTTGCAACTTTCTTTTTTTCCATTTTCTGTTACTTTGAAAACTTGTGTTTTTCACATAATGATATTTGCAAGTTTAGTGTTTTTTTTTTTCTTTTTTCTTTTTTGAAGAGGGGTGGCAATTTATTATCATTTTCTAGTTTGTTTAATACAAACATTCACTGATGTAGTTTAAGGATAAAAGACCTATCATTCGTATTTAATTTTTTAAAAGGTAATTACGCCCCATGTTCATTGACATTTTGTCACCTAATCAATATTTTTTTTTTCTATTTAGAAAATGATTGTTTAGAAATTGATTGTTTCGATATTTCCAATATTCATTGTATATATACTCATACATATATACAGACGCACACACACACACACACACTATATATATATATATATATATAAATATATATATATATGCATGTGTGTGGGTATATATATATATATATATATATATATATATATGCATGTGTGTGGGTATATATATATATATATATATATATATATATATATATATATATATGTATATGTATATGTATATGTATGTGTGTGGGGGGGGTGGGGTGAGGTGCTTATGTGTCTGCACACGTGCGTTCGTTTGTACGCACCTTCACATGTATACATATCGATAGATAGATAGATAGACAGATAGATAAATAAATAGACAGATAGGCGTATATGTAATATGGAAGGTATCTATCACCAATTGCCTTAATATACGCACGAACGAGCCCCATGAAATCATTCGTGAAATGCTTAGGCCATGCAAGCCGTGCTAATTACAGGCGTTGCTCAAATAGCGAAGCGATTTGAATGCACGCTGGAGTGACTTCGATCCAAGACTTCGCGTTAATATTGGTATTATTTAGGCGTCACTCTGGAGCTTGGTATGGGCGCATCGTCATCTTCCCACAAGGACGTGATGAGGTCACGGCCGTTGGTTTGATGGACAGAAATCCATGTGTCTCTTTTCGATCTTCGCTTCCTTTCAGTTGGCATTTTTCTTTGAATGCATTCGTCGTCTCGTATATATTTTTCTATTGTTATTTGTTTGTTTATTACAATCTTTCTTATTTATTATTAAAACGGAGGAGATAATCCAGTCAAATGAGTCAAGTTCGACTCTTACTAAGGTGGCCTGATTAAATTCGGGAAGAAATATATATATATATATATATATATATAATATATTATATATATATACATACATATATATATATATATATATATATATAAGCTAATAATTCAATTGAATAGAATATAAAGTAAATGTAGTATTATAAACAAAATAAATAAATGATGAGATAGAAATTCAAATCTTGCATTCTTCCTGAAGTCCTATTTCAATGACTTGCAAGCTAGAACATTCGACATATGTTAATTCATGTAATGAATGCAGAACATCTTTCTGCATAGTCAAATGCAAGTTGACGTTGACATTTACAGGTCATAGCTTTAACAGTGTGTTGACAGGATTCTGAAATTGGCTGTAAATCCATAGTCTTTACACTAATATGTTGTTATTGGTTATGGATTTTAGTAAAGTTGTATATAAGCCTTAACTCTGTACAAATGTATATTTGTAAAATATCCTATTCACGTCAGCAATATTTTGATTTCCTTGTGAATATTAAGCTCCAAATCAAATGACGTTTCCATTAAAAAAATTAATTGAAGAACGAGTATTTATTTAACGGTTGCTTGGATATCCGACTATTGGAACTGTGATTTTGGGGGAATTTTTTAAATTTTATGTATTATTATCGAATTGTAACGGAGAATTTGCTTATTATTTTGTACCGCACGTGTTTCATACACTCTCATACACTAATGTATTGTTTTGTTTTTTTTTATCTCTCGCTCTCTACCGCACTGATAATAGGAAAACCTTTTCAAGCTTGCCATTGCATGTTTCATATAGTTTTTGTGCCAGTGTTGCCCTCAACTGTTCTATCTCTTTTCTCTTCCTATTGTTTTTTTTAGTTTTTGTAGTTTATATAGGAAAGATTTGATTTAATGTTGTTGCTGTTCTTAAAATATTTTATTTTGATTGCTTATTACTTCTCATGTAGTTTGTTTATTTCCTTGTTTCCTTTCCTCACTAGGCTATTTTTTCCCTGTTGGGGCCATAAGTCATATAGCATATTGCTTTTCCAATTAGGGTTATAGCTTAGCTTATAATAATAATAATAATGATAATAATGATAATTATATAAGCTTGTAATTTTGTTGAATAAAGGCACCTATATTCATCTCGCCTCTCTCTTAATACTTAACAGCCATGTTGCCCCACTGGTCACTCCTGGGTCACCTATGTGGCCACGTAGTTACTAACAGAGAGGCGAGAGGAATAAAGTGACTTTATTCAACAAGATAACGAGCTTATATACAAACAGTTAAGGGCAACAATTGCACAAAGATTCAAACAATGTGAAACATGCGTTGGCAGGCTTAAGCAGGGTTTTCTATTATCAGTGTGGGAGATAGCGAGAGATAGAAAAAAATAGCATTGCAGTTTATGAGCGTGTATGAAACACATACGTTTCAATTCTCAACAGAAGTTGCCTTATGAGAATCATTTTATAGTTTATGTATCAAATATATGTTTTAATGCTATTAATGTTTTTAGAATATTTTATGTTAATTTTTCATTTCTTATTTAGTTTATTTATTTCCTTATTACCTTTCCTCACTGGGCTATTTTTCTCTGTTGGAGCTCGTATATGTATCAAATGCTATTAATGTTTATTAGAATATATTTTTTTAATTTTTCATTTATTATTTAGTTTATTTATTTCCTTATTTCCTTATTACCTTTCCTCACTGGACTATTTTTCTCTGTTGGAGCTCGTAGTAATGATAATAATTCGTGAAGATGCATCCGAGAATTCTCATAATGTTGATATTTGTTATCATTAAAGAGAAATTCTCTCTGATATTTCCGGCAATTGCGTGCAACATCTTTACGTCATCCTTTTGACGTTGTTGATATTAAAAGTGGATTTCTTTTGACACAAACGTCGTGACGAGTGTTCTCCGAATACATCAATGACGTCACGAGATATTTAAGGAAGTGAGCCTTCTCCGAAGTGTTGCTTTCTGAATAAAGGTTATTTAATGTCAATAACAGTTACTTAATGTTATTAATCTTTTGGTCAATTATTTTGTCATGCTGTACACTTTTCTCATACGAAAGTTGGAGTATTATTGTTGTTTTATACACCGGAACTGAAAGGTTCTAGATATCTATATCTATATATATATATATATATATATATATATATATATATATATATAATTATATATATATATATATATATATATATATATATATGTATATATATATATATATGTATATATATATATATGTATATATATATATATATGTATATATATATATATATATATATATATATATATATATATATATATATATATAGTAACTTTCATTGAAATTCCTTTAAATGACTAGATGAAGCTGGGGTAAGCCAGTTATGAAAAATATTAATATATATATATATATATATATATATATATATATATATATATATATATATATACACACACACACACACACACTTTTATTGTTAACAAAAGTAGGAGGCCGAGATTCAGTCACCATATTTTTTTCGATACCAAAATTCTGGCTAGAACATAGTAGACATTATGGTGCTGTTTTGGTATGCGATCTCATTTATGGCGTGATCTCAGAAATTCAAAATATATTTTAAATCAAAAATGGAGTATATTACTCAAAAGTGTCACTATTTGTGAATTGTATATTTTAAGAACACTTTTCAGTAATGACTCCATTTTTAATTTAGTATATATTTTGAATCTTGAGAATCACGCTATACCAAAACAGCACCAGCACCCACTTCATAGTTGTCTAAAACTGCTCGGTAGACGACGACCACCAGTAAGAAGTAACAGCTCCGTTTATTATCAGTAGCATGCGTAGGCGTCATGATTTTGTGCCCAGTCATGTCCTGAACCGCTGGCCCTTGGTATCCTTGGTAGGAGTGTACGGGTGGGGTTTCTGTTCCTATGTCATTACCATACTTCGCTAAGTGGATGAAGTAAATCCGGGCAGCGCTACAAGACCTTAGCGTTGGCGAGGTAGGTTAGTTGTGGAGCTACCTTAATAGCGCGTGAGGTAAGCAACGGCATAAGCAGTATAAAGAAGTCATATCTTTAGTAGCTTGATAATGAATTTACTTTTGATTGTATTTGGCCTTAGTGGAAATGTAGCGAAGGCTTGTTAGTTGTTACTTGACATTTTGTCAATCGCCGCTCTCTCTCTCTCTCTCTCTCTCTCTCTCTCTCTCTCTCTCTCTCTCTCTCTCTCTCTCTCTCTGTACGTACACGCAGGTCTTATAATTTCCATCATTTTCTAGAATTTGAGGGTCTTTGGAAAATAGTTTGTTTTGGAATTTGATAGCTCAAGTATCTCTGTGTTAGATAGCTTTTGGTAGACAAGCTTAAATTATTAAAATTGTCTACACTTATTGCCGATAATTTAGTCCATATTTAATCAGATCTATCATGAAAATCTTTTGTAGTGACAGTTGAAATCGAAAACATCTCGAAATGAGATTGGATTTAAGAATTTAGGTTAAATAGTCAGGCTCTGGGTCCTGTAAGGCCATTCAGCATCCAAGTACATCTAGGATTCAACCTCAAAGTCATCCCTGACTCAGACGGCAAGGTCAAACTGGATTATGTATCAAACTGTAATCGACATATGTCGCCAGCATCATTATATTGGAGCTCAAGTGTTGATTTAGGAAGACTTTAAAAGTATGAAATTATTATATTTGATTTGAACTGATTTCTTCCTTCGATTTATATCTGTTTGGTTGAAACTGATATTGATTTGGGGTTTTATATGATTAAAGTGACAGACTAAATGATAATCTCAATGAAAGTTCAGCGACAGACAGGCAGACAGACAGCTGGAGAGGCGTCAGAAATATATATTTCAACCATTGTCGTAATAGTTAAACTCTTTATTAATTGAAATATACTAAATTCTACAATTTTAGATTATGATTAAAGTGACAGAGTAAATGATAATTCTCAGTTAAGGCAAACAGACAGACAGACACAGACAGACAGACAGACAGACAGACAGCTGTAGAGGAGGCGTCAGAAATATATATTTTAACCATTGTCATAATTCGTTAAACTGTTTATCAATTGAAATATACTAAATTCTACAACTTTAAAGACTATAAACTTTTGTGTAAAATACCTCTTATACACACCCATTCTTCAAAAATACCTACTCCTCTTTAAACGTTCCATCAGTTTTAACCACCCTTAAATACCAACTTACTACTCCCACAGCCCCACCCCCAGAATTAGTTCATATTCATGCCGCCAGGGCAGAGCCTTTTTCGAGGGAATGACAGATTAGAGGCCTTAGGCCCATCATTTACGACGGCAAGTCATTCCTAATTCCCTACCATAGTCTTTTCTCTCTTATCCGTAATGGCCTTTACATTGCAAGACCCCCTGTCATTGAAGGAGATTATGGTCATTGTTTACCGCCACCTTGATTCTCATTCACATACCTAAGAGTCATTTTAGTTATAGATTTTTTTTTTCAATATATTTTCTGAGTCTTTGTTGCTTTTGAACTTTGGTTAAGTAAAACTTTGTCATTTATGTATTTTATATGTATCCGTATGGGTGAGAAAGCGAATTGAATACCCTTATAGTCAATGCTTACTAAGTTTCAATTCCTATGTAATAAGAGGATCATAATTATTCTTCATTATTATGAGAATTAGTTGACTGAAGTTTACTATGGACGTAAATAATTTAAAAAAAATTTTTTTTGCGGCTCAGTACTTGAGGTTCTTTAGTAATATTAATCGATTAGAATTAACTAAATCATATATAACTGGGGAAATATAGAACACGTATGCACGTATACATACATACATATATATATATATATATATATATATATATATATATATATATATATTATATATATATATATATATATATATGGAGAGAGAGAGAGAGAGAGAGAGAGAGAGAGAGAGAGAGAGGAGAGAGAGAGAGAGAGAGGAGAGAGAGGAGAGAGAGAGAGAGAGTGTGTTTCAGTATTGTGTAGCGTTCGTATCTTCTATCATTCATAGTTATAACCTTACAAGCTATGTAGCGCCACAGTCTATTTCTCTTTTCAATCAGATTCGATTACCATGATAGTTCCAAAGCTAGTTTGTCATGCAAAGATTCTGTAGAAGAATTGGCAACAGTGCACTCCTTACTTACTCCAGGGCTAATGAAAGACTTTTTATGTTATTTGTAGAACATCAAAAAGCTGTTAAGTGGATGTTGACCAAGACAGGAACAGATTGACGTTATTACTTTATCAATGTCTTTTCTTTTCTAAGTAGTTCCGAGTCATTCGATATAAAAACTAGTTTTTATTCTGCTTGAGTTTTTTTTTTTTTTTTTTTTTTTTTTTTTTTTTTTTTTTTTTTTTTTTTTTTTTTTTTTTTTTTTGATGGAAGAATGAAGTTCCTAGAGCCGACAGGTGTGCCAACAGTTAAAAGTTTTATTGACCTACTCCAAATTGTACTTCTTAGTAGTGTTACTGCAGGAAATTGCTTGAAATACTTCATGATTCTTCACCGTTAGCCCAGTGCTTTTTGATAGAACTGACGTAATATAAAGTGTTTTTGCATGCTAGATTATCAAACATTTCAGTTGAGGATGCTGATAGGAACATTACATGCCGTAAGAGATAACGGGACTCTGATAAGATGAGAAGACAATAAGGAATTCATCTTATAATTTTTTTTTCTTAATTTTCCTTGAAAATTCTGATGTCACAATGACCCGGGTTTCTTGTTTTAGAGATTTATGACTTCTAAGAATGCGGTGCATCATACCTTGAGGCTGAGAGAGAGAGAGAGAGAGAGAGAGAGAGAGAGAGAGAGAGAGGAGAGAGAGAGAGAGAGAGAGAGAGAGAGAGAGAGAGAGAGAGAGAGCAGGCTTGGTGAGAATTATTGTCTTAAAAGCTCGAGAGAGAGAGAGAGAGAGAGAGAGAGAGAGAGAGAGAGAGAGAGAGAGAGAGAGAGAGAGAGAGAGAGAGTAGGCTTGGTGAGAATTATTGTCTTAAAAGCTCGAGAGAGAGAGAGAGAGAGAGAGAGAGAGAGAGAGATGGAGAGAGAGAGAGAGAGAGAGAGAGAGAGAGCAGGCTTGGTGAGAATTATATTAAAAGCTCGAGAGAGAGGAGAGAGAGAGAGAGAGAGTGAGAGAGAGAGAGAGAGAGAGAGAGAGAGAGAGAGAGAGAGAGAGAGAGCAAACCTAGCAGACTTCGTGAGACTTATTGGAGAGAGGAGAGAGAGAGAGAGAGAGAGAGAGAGAGAGAGAGTAGGAAACCTAGCAGACTGGGGAGAATTAATGTCTTGGAAGCTAGAG
>NC_090764.1:12886079-12888579 GCF_036898095.1 Palaemon carinicauda
CTCACTATAGTCAATTTTTTTTAGTGAGACAGATTTGTACAGACTCGCAGGGATGCCTTTTTAGTTGGGAAAAGTTTGCTGATAGCTGATTGGTCGGAAGTAATCGGACAAAAAACTTCCGACCAATCAGCTATTAAGAAACTTTACCGAGCGAAAAGGGCACTCCTGCGAATCGTTACAAATCTGCCTCACTAAAAAAAATGTCTATAGACAACCCCACAGGAATGAGTACCACTGTCAGCTGGAGTCAAGATGAGACCTGGATATCATACTGATAACTTAATTCCTAGATGTTTTAGGCATTTCTGCGACCAACCCCAAAATGAGGAGTATGCTTATGGTGTATTAGTTTTTCTATGTATGACGAATTCAACATGCCACAGGATTAACATGCACCTAAATAATGATAATCCTTATAATAATTATAACTACTCCACCTGTTACCTGGATTGAATTTAATACCTTTTACAGATGGTACACGGAAGCTATTGGGTGTATCTACTTACCTACCCTATATAATAAAGGATCACGCTGTGCTCTTCCCGGCTCTTGGGTAGGGGGAAGAGGAATAGTCATACCCTGGTGAAAGGGGAGTGCCTGTATATGCATCTGTATCTAAATTATTAGCCGTCATTTTTGACATGGGTTTTCCGGCGAGGGTTTAAGTTATTCCCATGGTATAGCAAACTTGTTATTAAAGAGTTTTTATTTTTGTAGCTTTATAATTGAGATATATAGTTTTGATTCCCAGCCGTGGAAGATCCGCTCATATGATTGATTCCCTTCGGCTGTGAGATATTCCCAAGGTAGAGGAATCGAATGTTAATGGGAATCTTTAGGTTGATATTTAAGAATGAACGGGTTCCATGTGAATTAGTGGAGAAGCTGTCATAAACCAAGCCATCTCCTCTCTCTCTCTCTCTCTCTCTCTCTCTCTCTCTCTCTCTCTCTCTCTCTCTCTTTATATATATATATATATATATATGTATATATAGATAGATAGATAGATAGATAGATATACACACACAAACACACACACCTTGTTCTTCCTTGGGGTGGCGATAAATGATGTTACATCTTCGGTGTATGACAGTGTGCGTGCACGGACACACTGTGTGTTTATATATATATATATATATATATATATATATATATATATATATAAATATATATAAATATATATATATATATGTATATATATATATATATACATATATATATATATATATTTATATATGACACATCAAAGAAAGGACAGTAGTCTGAGTTGCAAAGTATTTTACTGGTATAGTATCATTCCTGTTGGATTAGATTTCTTTAATTTATGCAGATACTTAGACCAGTTAATATCGAGTTTCCTTTATGATTATATGTTTAGGTTCATTAGCATTTTGTCTTTGCAAATGCAGTCAGTTTATAATTTTTTTTTCTCGAATTTTTATTTATTCACTTATATTTTTTATATAATTATGTAAAGGTAAAATTTCTATTGTCCAGATTTTCATGTAATTAGGGTTGGTATTTATACTTTTTATTAAGGAGGTTGTTGGTTTGATAAAGGATTACATCACTAAAGTAATAGATGTCAGGCTTATTACATACTCTAGTTTAACGAGAAGTGGCGATGGTAAAGTAATTGAATTCGCTGACATACAACATTGCTGTTAAGTTATACAGATGTGATGAGTTAATTTTGTATTCACGGAAGATGTTTGAAGAATATAGATTTTAAATGTTTTTTATCTGTCATTAACAGTTGTATGAAGTCGTCTGATAATAGAGAATATGGATATTATTATATGAAACATCTGCTGTGCTCTTCTTTTTTTTTTTTTTTTTTTTCTTATTTGTGACTTTTTTTTTTTTAGGATTTTCTGCATAGTGAATAAAATGTAATACGTAGATGAATATGAGAGCATAAATTTACTGTTCGTTGCCTCTATAAGCTTTATGATATTTTGTAATTAGAACGCCTGGTAAAACTATATACAATTAATTTCTGTTAACGTGGTCTGATTTTTTCAGTAAGCTTTAAATAATTCGAAACCCTCTTCATTTCGCCTAGACTTTACATCAAGGATACTTGAAGGCGCACCATCATAGACTAGAAACTTTCTTGGACAAAAAGGAGACCTATTCTCTTTATTATGGGTATAACTCTCAGACTGACATCCATTGTCCTCTCTGTTTGTTGTCATATTGTTATTGCCTTCACCAACGAAGTTGGGAGGAGGTTGTGTTTTTGCCCCCGTTTGTCTGTTTGTTTGTTTTTAATGCAGCTTCCTGGCCACAATTTTATTCATAGAGTAGTGGAATTTTCAGGGATTAATTGTTATGTTGAGACATGGAATGGATTCAATTTTGAAAGTCCTAGGTCAAAGGTTGATTTGGCAAGGTTGCACAAAAGATTGACCGAACTAACCCTAAGGCAAGCTGGTTTTGAGAAAATATCTGTCGTGGCGGAGGTCTGCACTTAAAGTGCTTTTCTAGTTAGTGATGT
>NC_090764.1:12896079-12908579 GCF_036898095.1 Palaemon carinicauda
TTGACAACTTGAAATGTGTGTAGAGGATTTGAAAGCTTTGTTATTTGGTTGTCATGTAAGTGATATTTGTTGTCAGATGAAAACGGAAAACTAGCATCTCTATGCAGGCACCGTTGTAGTAATGTTTTTTTATTACGAAATATACTTTGAACTAATTCCACTTTGATTTGCTCTAAAGTATCACATAAATAAAAATGAATACACTTGGAAACCGTTGCAGGTTACCGTATCGTATTGAATGAAGAGGAATAAAGGAAGATATTGTTGCATACGAAAGCTTTTGAAGGTCACCATAGGTACCGAATAGATGGCAATAAACAAAATTGCGATGGAAATATATCGAGGGGTATGGTAGGGCTCAGTATGTTAATGGGTACTCAGCAGTTTTCATGCAACACTGTCGAATATTATGGGTTTGTCGAATATCATATGTTGCCTGCATTTGGTGCTGCCATATAGTCGAATATCATGGGTTACGTGTATTTGGTACTCCTATATAGTCGAATATCATAGGTTACTTGTATTTGGTACTGCTATATAGCCGAATATCATAGGTTATGTGTATTTGGTACTGCTATATAGTCGAATATCATAGGTTACGTGTATTTGGTACTGCCATATAGTTGAATATCATAGGTTACGTGTATTTGGTACTTCTATATAGTCGAATATCATAGGTTACGTGTATTTGGTACTGCTATATAGTCGAATATCATAGGTTACGTGCATTTGGTACTGCCATATAGTTGAATATCACAGGTTACTTGTATTTGGTACTGCTATATAGTCGAATATCATAGGTTACGTGTATTTGGTACTGCCATATAGTTGAATATCACAGGTTACTTGTATTTGGTACTGCTATATAGTCGAATATCATAGGTTACGTGTATTTGGTACTGCCATATAGTTGAATATCATAGGTTACGTGTATTTGGTACTGCTATATAGTCGAATATCATAGGTTACGTGCATTTGGTACTGCCATATAGTTGAATATCATAGGTTACGTGTATTTGGTACTGCTAAATAGTTGAATATCATAGGTTACGTGTATTTGGTACTGCTATATAGTCGAATATCATAGGTTACGTGTATTTGGTACTGCTATATAGTCGAATATCATAGGTTACGTGCATTTGGTACTGCCATATAGTTGAATATCATAGGTTACGTGTATTTGGTACTGCTATATAGTCGAATATCATAGGTTACGTGCATTTGGTACTGCCATATAGTTGAATATCATAGGTTACGTGTATTTGGTACTGCTATATAGTCGAATATCATAGGTTACGTGCATTTGGTACTGCCATATAGTTGAATATCACAGGTTACTTGTATTTGGTACTGCTATATAGTCGAATATCATAGGTTACGTGTATTTGGTACTGCCATATAGTTGAATATCACAGGTTACTTGTATTTGGTACTGCTATATAGTCGAATATCATAGGTTACGTGTATTTGGTACTGCTAAATAGTTGAATATCATAGGTTACGTGTATTTGGTACTGCTAAATAGTTGAATATCATAGGTTACGTGTATTTGGTACTGCCATATAGTTGAATATCATAGGTTACGTGTATTTGGTACTGCTATATAGTCGAATATCATAGGTTACGTGCATTTGGTACTGCCATATAGTTGAATATCATAGGTTACGTGTATTTGGTACTGCTATATAGTCGAATATCATAGGTTACGTGCATTTGGTACTGCCATATAGTTGAATATCATAGGTTACGTGTATTTGGTACTGCTAAATAGTTGAATATCATAGGTTACGTGCATTTGGTACTGCCATATAGTCGAATATCATAGGTTACGTGTATTTGGTACTGCCATATAGTTGAATATCACAGGTTACTTGTATTTGGTACTGCTATATAGTCGAATATCATAGGTTACGTGTATTTGGTACTGCTAAATAGTTGAATATCATAGGTTCTGTGCATTTGGTACTGCTATATAGTCGAATATCATGGGTTACATGCATTTAGTACTGCCATATAGTCGAATATCATGGGTTACGTGCATTTAGTACTGCCATATAGTCGAATATCATGGGTTACATGCATTTAGTACTGCCATATAGTCGAATATCATGGGTTACGTGCATTTAGTACTGCTATATAGTCGAATATCATGGGTTACATGCATTTAGTACTGCCATATAGTCGAATATCATGGGTTACGTGCATTTAGTACTGCTATATAGTCGAATATCATGGGTTACGGGCGTTTGGTACTTCTATATAGTCGAATACCATGTGTTACGTGCCTTTGGTACTGCTATATAGTCGAATATCATGGGTCACGTGCATTCGGTAGTGCTATATAGTCGTATATCATGGGTTACGTGCGTTTGGTACTGCTATAAAGTCTAATATCAGCGGTTACGTGCATTAGGTAATGTTTTATAGTTGAAATCATAGGTTATGTGCATTTGGTACTGCTATATAGTCGGATGTCATGGGTTACGTGCATTCGGTACTGCTATATAGTCGAATATTATGGGTTACGTGCATTTGGTACTTTTATATAGTCGAATATCATGGGTTACATGCGTTTGGTACTGTTATACTGTCGAATATCATGGGTTACATGCGTTTGTTACTGCTATATAGTCGAACAGCAGGGGTTACGTGCAATTGGTACTGCTATATAGTCGAATATCATGCGTTTCGTGCGTTGGTACAGCTATTTAGTAAAATATCATGGTTTACGTGCATTTGCTACTGCTATATAGTCGGGATATTATGGGTTACGGGTGTTTGGTAATGCCATTTCAAAGTCTTAATTTTTTATCAGTGCAGCATATCTTGCAATTCGTCTATCCATAATTTAGGAAAGTGTTACGAAAAGTACTATTCCATCAATGAAAGTATTTCATGTTTATTAAATTCTCGTTAAATCCTCCTACCTAAGATCAACTTGTTTTATTTAAGTCAAATCAGATAGGCATTAAAATTTTACCCATTATAACTATCTGTCGTACAGTATCATTAATGATTTTATATACTATTTCATCTGTGGAATTTAAATTCTGTTTGCAAAATTTTCCATGTAGAATATTACGTCTTTTCATCAGTTAGTTTCAAATGGGAAGAAAAAATCAATAACTTTTGTTTTGATTGACTCTAGATTACTGTTGATACCACATTTAATTAAATAGATTTATCATAAGCTTTTAATGCCTTTTTTGTGTCTATCAATATCATCGTAAAATATCTTTCTATTAACATATCAAAATTTTTATCTATTTTGTATGGAATGTTGTTACTGTAGCTCTTTTTTTTATACATATTTTTTAACCATGTGAGGGTACAATGAAACTAAATTTTCCTGCATCCAAAGACGTTTTTAGATCTCTTTCTATTTATCGCCATCATCGCGATTTTAAAGTGTTTATTCAATATCTCATGAAACTCATCATTATTTAATCACAAAGTTTGTTTTCTAAAAAAAAGAATTAACAAAGGTTTTGCATCTTGAGAAAGACAGCAATTTCCCTTTTGAGTATTGTCCTGTCTCTTTTCTTTGAATAACATTGCCTTATGATATATAGGATTTTGTCATAGAGTGGATATTTATGATACAAACTACACAAAAATTATTGTATTTTATTTTATTTTCTTGGGATCGGGGAATTTTAATATATTTGTTGTCAACTCAACTATTTATCTTGTTCGTGGAGTTACCCCAATTGCCTATAAGAATTTTACCACATTTTAGTCCCGTCAAAATCTCAAGATTATACTACAGTTATGCAGTGCATTTTTTAATTATTGTCTAAATGTTTTTAGAATATAATAGAGTGACGTCACATGTATCAAGTGATAAAAGAAAATAAATTCCTTCCCAGATTCTTCTTGATGCCGTTTAATCATTAATATAAAAAGTATATTCTAGATTCTACGCGATTGCCTTTTTCATTAAGAGAATTGATCTCTATACCACAAGAGGACCTGTCTTACTTAATATACTAAAACATCAAACATGCAGAAGTAAAAACAACTTTTTTTTTTTAATGTTTTCTGGTGCCAGTGTCATGATTTAAGGGTTATTATTATTATTATTATCATCATTATTATTATTATTACTATTATTACTTGCTAAGCTACAACCCTAGTTCGAAAATCAAAATGCTATAAGCCCATGGGCTCCAACAGGGAAAATATCCCAGTGAGGAAAGGAAACAAGGAAAAATTAAATATTTTAAGAACAGCAACAACACCAAAAGAAATATTTCCTATATAAACTTTAAAAACTTCACAAAACAAGAGGAAGAGAAATTAGATAGAATAGTGTGCCCGAGTGTACCCTCAAGCAAGAAAGCTTTAACCCAAGATAGGGAAAGACCATGGTACAGAGGTTATGGCACTACCCAAGACTAGCGAATAATGGTTTGATTTTGGAGTGCTCTTCTCCTAGAAGAGCTGCTTACCATAGCTAAAGAGTTTCTTCTACCCTTACCAAGAGGAAAGTGGCCACTGAACAATTACATTGCAGTAGTTAATCCCTTGGGTGAAGAAGAATTGTTTGGTAATCTCAGTGTTGTTAGGTGTATGAGGACAGAGGAAAATCTGTAAAGAATATGCCAGACTATTCGGTGTATGTGTAGGCAAGGGGAAAGTGAACCGTAACCAGAGAGAAGGATCCAATGTAGTACTGTCTGGGTAGTCAAAGGACCCTATAAATTTCTAGTGGTAGTATCTCAATGGGTGGCTGGTTCCTTGGCCAACCTACTATCCACAGTTTAAATGGGAATTGCATATTTGTTGCATTGAAATAAAAAAGCATTCTGGGGGGAAAGTAAAACACATTATTACAGAACTGATTGAGAATCACTGTCAAATGAGCTTGCGCTCCGGGAAGGACCGAGCAGCCCCATTTGTTAAACGTGGGAATACAGTACTTGGAAAGAATTGATGGATGGTGGACGATTCCACATTCATAGTCATTATCAATACTGTTTCCATTTACAATAACTGGATTAGTGTGCGTGAGATCCCTCTTAAATATGACCACTTATAGGCCAGCACCTAAATGTTTCCCTATCGTGTTTTTGATGGTCACTCAAGTTGTGGAATGGAGATCTTTGAAGCTGTTATGACATTATGCGGTTTCTTGTTTTGGTCATTATATATAATTTATGACCTGAAGTATTATACCTTTTTAAAAGGAGCATTTACTGGGACCGAAGACGGCAAGTAATTCTGGGGGAAATTGAGGGAGAAAATTAGGCAGGGTTTGATGACGTTGCATATTGAGGGATACCGAGCGCTTTCCGTGGAGTGGCATTTTAGTGATTTCTCATGTAACGCTGCTATTAAAATGCAGCTGGTATGGTATTAAAGAAAGCTTGTCGTTTAGTGTATTTGTTTGTCCCATTTGTTTTTCTATTTTGTTTTGTTTCCGGTATTTTTAAGTTTCCTTTCGACCATAAAGTAAGAACATTTACAAATTTTCCTCTTTTCGTTATATTCGCTACATTGTTAACTTGATCCCTATGTATTTACATTTGTTTCATAATAGAACCTTTACAGTGTAAAAACAGACATCGTTTGTATTACATAATTTTCCATGTATGGGAAATATGATAACAACGGTTCTAGGACAACTAAATCAGTGACAATTGTTCCATTGAAAATTAAACCAATAGCATTTAAACCAGTGAACGATGATACTGGTTCAGTTTTCATTGGTTCTTCTTCTTCTTCTTCTTCTTCTTCTTCTTCTTCTTGTTATTATTATTATTGTTATTATTCGTGATAAAAATAATGATGATAATAATAATGATAATAATAATAATAATAATAATAATAATAATAATAATAATAATAATAATAATGGTTTACTTGTATACTGGTTCAGTGAACACTGGTTGGTTGTCACTGGTTTAGCAATCCAATATTTCGATTGTCTTTGGTTATGTTGTCACTGGCTCAGTTGCAATTGGTTTAGATGCCCGGTCATCCATAACGGCTATACTTTGCATTTTTTGGTCCCTCTAAAAAATTTTGTAAATTGTGGCCTACAAATGCAGCAATATTTGTTGTATTTTCTTTTTCCTTTTTATGGGACCTTGGTATTCAGGTAGGTCAGTGGTAATCTCCAGTATCTTTGAAAACTACAATCTGTAATTTTAGTCATTGTTAAACGGTGTTGTTGTTGTTGTTGTTGTAGTTGTAGTTGTAGTTGTTGTTGTTTTTTTTCCGATAATAGTATGTTTTTATTTCTTTAACCTTGATGGTGCCTCTTACTAGCAAGAGAAAGAAATGGCACTTTGGAGAATCGGTGCCTTTGAATGTTTGTTCTTCATTCAGTGCCTCCAGTAATGAAAATTTTTATGAAAATGAAATTTTCAAAAAAGGCTGATGCTACTGTTAAACAATAGCAGCCAATAATAACTGCATTAATAAGGGTAATTATTGTAGTAATTAATATTCATAAAGAAAACTATCTAACTCCTTTAATGACATTCAACTTTTATGGTTTTAGTTTAATATACTTTTATTTCTTTTTATATAAAATAGATGATATCGGTGTCAATGACCTTAGTTGTCAGGATGCCAGAAAACTTTAAATCAATCAATCAATCTGTTTGTAATAAATAATAGAATAACCCATTGCACCCCAAATTTACTATCTACTTTAGATCAAACGGAGACAAAACCTTTCAGCGACAATATAGTAAAATAGTCAAATAATTCTTCATTTATGAATCCAATACGATAACATTAGATCGTCGGTTATTATTTTTTTTTTTTCGTTAATTTATGATTCCTTTTCAGAGCATGGCCCAGTTTCCCTGTAAGAAGGGCAATGCTCGCGGCATACATACCAACATGTGCTGTACATGAAGCACCATTTGTTGCATTTGAGGGTGTAATCAAAACCGTCAACAGCCAGAAGAGAAAATTCATGATCCTTCACTTTTCTCTTTGTGTATGTGTTAGCTCGTTTCAGCTAAATCTATGGAGGAGTTGTCTAGAGAGTGTTCACCCTGGAATAAATGTTGGTTTACCGCCTCAGCTATATCGACTACGTGACTTTCGTCAACAACTGTGCTTACGGTTTCCGTTACCCTAAAATTATAGACTGAATATTAGATTTTTTTTCTTTTACTCCTGCATTGGAGTTTTATCTCTCTCGCTGCCTCGTTGCACAACACACACACACACACACACACACACACACACACACACACACACACACACACACACACACACAAATATCTATATATCTATCTATTTATATATATATATATATATATATATATATATATATATATATATATATATATATATTACTTTCTGAGTGGGAATACCTTAACATGGTGAACGGGTTTGTGTTTCAAAGAATCGGCGATATACGTTTCGCCCGAAGCATATTTTTTGCTTAATGAATGGATTGATACGCGCGTATTAATTCAACTTTTGTTGCTGTTGTATTTATCAATATATATATACATATATATATATATATATATATATATATATATATATATATATATATATATATGTACGTATATATGTGTGTATATATATATATATATATATATATATATATATATATATATATATATATAAATATATGTATATATATTTATGTATATATATCTTCTTCTTCTTCTTCTTCTTCTCCTCCTCTCTCTCTCTCTCTCTCTCTCTCTCTCTCTCTCTCTCTCTCTGTAGGCAAGCGTGACGACATTCGACTTCCTTCACACAATAATGAACATGAATTTACGGTTCAAAATTGCTCCTGATTCGAAATTAACGTCATTGGGAAGTGACTTTACAGGGGAAAAAAATGGGTTTTTGGATGGATATCAATACAGAGTAATAATGTGTAATAAAAGCCTAGACATTGGGTTTTTACGAGCCCCTCTCTTTCATGCTCATTTAAGATTGTGGATTTAATGAGAGCGCGCGGGCACTCAAATCACGCTCATACGCAGGCACTTATTAAATATCCACTTTGTTCTATTTATACCTACCATTGATAGAATGTTTCGTGGACTATTTTTTTTCCTTTTATTATAAAAATACAATGATATTTGATTTATTTATATTATTTGTGTAGTTATGCTATTACAAAAATATAGATGCGAACTTGTACAGTATTTTACAAAAAAAAAAAAAATCAAAATCCATATAAATGAAAGTAAAATATTTAATTAAAAGGAAATTTAACAAGAAAACTTGAATTACATGAACGGATGAGATGGTTTAGTAAAATGCAAAAGTGGTTGGCAGTTGTTGTTGTTGTTGTTGTTGTTGTTGTTGATGTGTTGTATATTGAGTGGCCCTAGTACCCAAGCACGGTCTCTTGCAATTTCAAAGCCCTTATGTGTTGGGGTGCCTTTAATTTGAATGTTTGTAAAGGAAAAAACTACAACCTTTTTATTGATTTGTAAATTAACTTTCTTTATCATACTTGAGGTGCCCCTGCCTTTTTTAGATCCAAGAAAATGAAAAAGGCGACCCTTTAAGATGTGGGGAAGGGCGGGGGTTGGGATGTAAAGGGGGAGGGGGGTCACACTTGACTTACGTCGTGAGCAAGACAGTGCCACTTAGAGGGAGACCTCCTAATTTAGAGTTCCTATGGTAAGTGTGAACTTCCTGGATGAAAGGACTATTTAAGGACCATATAAGCGGTATATTTTTCTTAATAAAAGCTAATTTATGTGTCGCTGATGAAGCGTCTCAAAGGGCGTTTACAGCAGAACCATAGGCACGTTTCATCCAAATAGGTTTATTTGTCACGTAAGCAAATTGTTGGATAAACGGAAGTAAAGCATTTTGGCCTCTTAGATGGGTTATTTATCTTCCTAGAAATGGTGATTTTTTTTTTCGCTTCATGGTTAATAATAGTCAATTAAATCCATTCAAATAGGAAGTAGATACTTGAAGAGTTCGACGTGATTTTGATTTCCTTTCCGGTGGTCGACTGTATTTTTTTTTTATCTTCTTGTCGTGGAGAAAGAGATTGATAGGTTACTACAAACTAGTGTGATAAGGGCCGTGACATCCCAACACCTATGGGGAAAGTTACCCTTATTACACGATGAATAACGAAGTAGCTATTTTTTTTCCTCGTATGATTGTAAGAGGTTTGAAAATTATCCCGCAAGTTTAAAATATTTACTGAATTACATCCGTCTCGATTCAGTCGATATCATTATATATATATATATATATATATATATATATATATATATATATATATATATATATATATATATTATAAGTATGTATGAATGTGTGTATGTATGTATATATGTATGTATATATATGTGTATATATATAATATATATATATATATATATATATATATATATATATATATATATATATATATATATATATATATATATATATATATATATATATAATATGTGTGTGTGTGTGTGTGTGTGTGTGTATATATTATATATATATATATATATATATCTATATATTTGATATATATATATTATATATTATATATATGTATATATATATATATTTATATATATATATATATATATATATTTATATATATGTATATATATATATTTATAATGTATATATATATATTTATATATATATATATATATATATATATATATATATATATATATATATATATATATATATATATATCTACTGGTCATTTGTCACTGTACTGATTTTAAGTTGAAACTAAATATAGTTTTAGAACTAAACTTCCCAATAGTGGTTGGGTTTACGAGAATAGATATGAAAATTTCTGCGCAATCCACATACTTACGGACGAGTACCTCATAAGAACAATTGATTAGGAAATATATACACCTAGAATCTGCACATCCCTGACCTGTTTTTTCATCCCATATTCAAGTGGAATTTTGACCTCAAATGTTAATGCGAATACATTTCTTTTCATGCCATGTGTAGTGCATTTGAGTTTGATCTCAACGAGGCAATACCCTTCGGTCTTTTAGATATTTACACTAATAGAATTAAGTAGTATAAATGCCTGGGTTCCGTAATGAAGGCTGCAAAAAAATGAGGAATCACTGCCCAATATATATAAAAATTTAATAAAACTCTCTCTCTCTCTCTCTCTCTCTCTCTCTCTCTCTCTCTCTCTCTCTCTCTCTCTCTCTCTCTCTCTCAATTGGCTAAAGGTAGCACTGAATTAGGATGTATTTTGAAAGAAATCAAAATGTGCTGTTCCCTTATTCTCCAGAATGTGCCAATGAGTAATTCATTAGTCAGGTATACATCCCCAAATCTTATGGAGCTGTGCAACGGCCCAAGATACCTCTATCTTTGGATATTTACATTTAGCCTCCCTGTATAAAAAAGTTTAAAAATGTATGATACTATTCACTGTGAGGATCTGACAGAACTTTCATTTTGTCTGACTCGCGTTACAAAGGCCTTAGGTAAACTAGAAAGAAAGGAATGGAGAAGATCTTGAGTTGTCTTGTACTGTTTTTGAAATGGGTGGATTGTTTGCTTTAATGTAACTTTTCCAAAGATTTTCGTCAATTTTCATCCTTTCATTGCCTTCTGTGATTACTGAAAAGTTAATTTCTAATCCAGTGCCCTGACATCAAAAGTACAAACCGGAAATAATTAGTTTTTAAATGATGGCTTTAGTTCTAATTTCATCTGATACAATCTTAGTAGTGGATATGCGTCCTGACTTGTTCAAACAGATTTCATGGTTATATTTTATCTTATTCACTGTTTTTCAAGTGACTTGCAATGTTGCTAGTGTTCCTCTTGGTAGTTGTGTAGGTTTTAATCCGTACTAAAACCTACTTATATGGTGTTTTGGTTTATGAATTAAGAAGGTGCAGCATGTAGATGATGCTTATCTCGTTGGATTTACTCCCTAAGAGATAGATCAGGATCAGAAAGCTCTGCAATCAGCAAAGTATTGAGACTGAACGTATTAAAACTGAAACTATTGATCTGGTTATTTTTTTCCCGTTGACCTTTAATTAGGATGAACAGGAAACACTTCCCTTAATTTTGAACATCATACGAAATGTGCTTTCATTTTCAACCCGGAAGCTTTCTTTTTGAACATTAGGAATCCTTTGTAATGCCTTTTGCATTTACAGAAAATGTCATCAAGACTGAATGCTTTCAATATTTTTTTTCTATTGTTATCGTGTTACTCTCCTCTTTGTAAGGCTCCAACCTCTTGGGAACTTTTTCTTTCTAAAGGTGTTGATTTTCCTTTTTCCAGATAATGGTATTTATGATTTACAGAAGTTGGAATAATACGCAAAGATATACTATTTTTATCATATTCTGGAACTTCTAGTAATGGAAAGAAATCTGTATTATGTTTAATGCCTATGTCTTAAGAACTAGTAGGCCCACCTTGCTTGAATTACAACATTCGCATTATATATATATATATATATATATATATATATATATATATATATATATATATATACTGTATGTATGTCTTTATATCCTGTGTGTATGTTTTAAGCTTTTCAGCAGTTTACTGTAACTGTATAGGAACTACTAAGTCCTCTTTGAGTGGTACCATATGGCCATCTTATAATTTCTCTTCCCTGTTTTGATATGTTGTAGGGAGTCCGTCCCGTTAACTTCCAGGGATTCGGGATATTAGATGATGGAAGATAACGTCATGAGTTGATAATAGTATAGATAAGAGAGTAATCGGCAGAGAACTGAAACCATTTGATTCTCTCTCTCTCTCTCTCTCTCTCTCTCTCTCTCTCTCTCTCTCTCTCTCTCTCTCTCTCTCTCTCTCTCTCATAATTTGTAAATAATTATTAAATCGAGGTATGGGATTTTAAAATGGTTTCTTATTTCGGATAACAGATTTTCATGCCTTCCACCGTGTATAAGGAAGATCTAAAAAAAAAAAAAAAGGTAATTTTTATGTATTTTTTCATCGCCTTGCTCCTGCTTTTGCTAATAAAAATCGTTGCCGTTTTTAGTAAATCCGCAATCATCGACTTTATTAGGTAATGCTGTAGTAAATTCGAGAGCATTTGGGTTCAGCAGCATGGAGCCTAAAAGGATTATAAGTGAACTAATCTACAGTATATACAGGAAATGATAGTCGTAGATTGACGGCTTAAATAAACATGAAAATCCTAAGACAAAAGAAACTGCGATAAGATTGATAGTCAACATAAAACTGTAACAGCGGAGTTGGAATAACATTCTACTTGAAATTGTTGTGATAACGAACTCAGGATTACCGTGGAACTGACAACTGCAGGAGACAAATGTCAACCATTGGTGACAATGTCAGGGAGCATATGAATTATCTAGGAGTAGAAAGATTGATTAACGTAAGGTTTAAACGAATTAGAAGTTAAAGAGATCACGAGGATCATCTGTTATTGGAGATGCCAATGACCTTTAAATACAAAGATGAAGGAATGCTTGTGTGTCGAATGAAACTCCCATTGAAAGAGCAGCTGCTGGGAGTAGATTCTTAAGAGATCTAGAGATTTGCTTGT
>NC_090764.1:12913579-12916635 GCF_036898095.1 Palaemon carinicauda
TAAGACTGTCTCTCACGAAAGTCACGAGTGCTTAATTCATTAGATCATCACGCACTTATCAATCGTTCAAAGGACAGAGAAAAAAATCATGAATTGAAATACTAAAGAAAAAATTGTATCCAAGTACACCCACTCTCTCTCTCTCTCTCTCTCTCTCTCCTCTCTCTCTCTCTCTCTCTCTCTCTCCCTCTCTCTCTCTCTTATATATATGTGTGGGTGCTCCTGTTGGAGAATTAGTAATGTTACTCCAACAAATTACAGACCAATTTCCGCAACTTGCCAGTTATCTAAAGTTTTTGAACATCTTCTGACAAAACGTCTAAATAGATATGTTCCCTAGTTTGCAGTTTGGCATTGTCAAAGGATTTGGAGCATGTGATACCCTTATTATAGTTTCCCGTGTTGTACAGAAATTACTTGCTTATAGTTAGAAATTTCGTATGATTGTCTTTGATGTTAGTGCTGCCTTTGGTCCTGACGCTATTGTTTTCAAACTTAAGGAGAGATGATAGTGAAGTGGATCTTTTCTTAGCATCATTATTGATTTTATAAGTAATAGATTTCAAAGATTAGTTCTCAAGGGTCACTATGCTGACTACAGGAGTGTAACATCTGGTGTTATTCAGAGTAGTGTTCTAAACCTATTAATATTTTTGTTATATATATATATATATATATATATATATGTATATGTATACGTATATGTATATATATATGTATATATATGTATGTTTATATATATATATATATATATATATATATATATATATATTAAATATGTATATATATACACACACATGTCATTTGGCCTTAAAAATAGGCTTGTTCCATGTGCTGATGACACTGTTCTCTTTGCATCAACTCCATCTGTTGAATGTAGACCTGTGGTTGCTGAATCCTCTAATAAAGATCTAGCTGAGATTTTTTCCTGGGGTAAATTATGGGGGGATAAAATTGTGCCTTAACAAAACTCATCATTCAAATCTTTTCATTGATAGTGTGTGTTTATCTATATACAACTCTTAAAATTCTTTGTGTGACTTGATTGCCAATTCAATTTTGAAAAAACACACCTGGTAAGATTTTTTTTAATTGTTGTTAAAATAGCTTAGTGAGAAAGTCTTTTTAAGATTTCTCGTTTATCATTTTATCCTAAAGAAATGTTTTATTTTTTTCCCCCATGTTTTGAATATAATTCTCCGATCGGGTCTTCCTGTACTGAATTTATTTTGTGTGTGGGGGGGGGGGGGGGTCAATAATTAGCGGTCTCTTGAATTCATTATTCCTGATCTGGGTATTAATCTTCGGCACCTTCACCCTGTCAGCTCTTTTCATTCGAATATTCCTAGACTATACCATCTAGTCCGCAGTGGCATCCAAAAATCAAGGACAGTATCTCTCCTGACAAACCAAATTCCAGTTAGTTCTCAGGAAAAAAAAACGAAAACTTTGTTTACTTTTTCTATTTATTATTTGATGTAGACACGTGTTTTGACTCACTTTTTACCTGATTCTTCCTCATGACTATGTTGGTTGAACGATGCAATTACGCTTCAATTTAAATTGTTTGGTGTTGCCAATTTAAAATTAAAAGATATATTGATACGCCGAAATTAAGTATGAAGTATTAATCGATGAGAATTTTAAGATTCTTAGCAACTAAGAATTTTAAGCTTAATTTTTAGATACGTGCATGATATTTCACAAGGCCTCACAGAATTTCATAACTGATCTGGCAAGTTTCCCCCCCTTTTCGACGAGCTCAAGGTTCCAATCTTGCAACGGGATTGTCGCCGGTTCTTCAGGAATTTATCTTTTGTCCAAAGTAAACTAAATTGAGAGACTTTCTTGCTTCTGCAGAAAAAACTAGATTCTGTTAAAGAGCACAGACGATGGGAAGGTCGTTATTACGAAAAAAAAGCATTTGACTGTTACATAGAGACGTATAATAATCTTAAGTTCTAGTTTTGCACATAACTAGTTGAAGTAACAGGTTTTGTTGTTGGTTAATGGGTGGTACAGTCTCTTCCTGCTCATTAAGTACCTAGATAAAAAAAAGAGCTTAAATATAAATAGTGGAAGCCTATTACGGGAAATTTGTGATGAAAGGAAAAAAATATATACAAAAAGGCCAGTTAAACTGACTCCCCCTCATATCAAGCCGATATAGATAATTTTACTTTTATATTATAGTTTTTCTCCCGTTATATTACCAGTATATAATTTGCTTCTTTAGTAACAGTCAAACTATATCCTATTGTTCAAAATGTTTAAGAAGGATGCAATTGTTAATTATCTCCCTAGGGTCTGTCTCTTGCTGTTATAGCAAAAAGAATTAATTTTCACACCTCTACCGGAAAGATTTATTATAAAGGATGTGTAAAACTCAAAAGGAAGTTTCCTATAATTTAGAGGATTGTGAACAACTGTTATAATAGCCTATAATTGGGATTGCTAAATTCCATAAGAATGACTTTGGTAATTGATCTGATTATGGTACTTAACTGGATTACACAACAGCAAGTAATATCCGGAGGGAATACATTTTTTAGCAGGTACTCTTTTATA
The DNA here is from genome assembly GCF_036898095.1 of Palaemon carinicauda. NCBI lineage: Eukaryota > Metazoa > Arthropoda > Malacostraca > Decapoda > Palaemonidae > Palaemon > Palaemon carinicauda. Next base: position 12,916,148 of record NC_090764.1, read on the forward strand.
GCTTCATAAATCATTTTTATTTATATATTTCTATATTAACATATATATATATATATATATATATATGTGTGTGTGTTTGTGTGTGAGTATATGTGTGGAGTATATGTATATATATATATATATATATATATGTGTGTGTGTGTGTGGTGTGTGTGTGTGTTGTGTGTGTGTGTGTGTATCATTACAATGCAACCTGGGCTACCTGTTAAAGACATCTAAGTCTGAAGTGAATGACAGGGTGTTTATAGAGTGTTCGAGTCGCTGCTGTTGAGCCTTCTTCGTATTAGCATAAATTGACTAATTTTGGGTGAAGTTATCTACAAAAGGATTTCGTCCAAATTTCAGCTGTTAAATTCTTAAATGTTCGAGTGAGAGAGGTATATTGAATATGCAGTTATATTTAATATGCAGAGCACACCGAACGAGAAGGGTAAAGTTTCTCTGCTCTCAACAGCCATAGGTTTTGAGGGTGTTAAAGAACAGCCGTG
>NC_090764.1:12937135-12942135 GCF_036898095.1 Palaemon carinicauda
TTCTTAAGGCTTGATTTTGTGCTGCCATTATTATCCCTTCAGTTCCCATCTTAAGTTCTCCTTCTAGTAGGCTCTGCCATGTTTACTTACCACTTTTTCAGTTTGTCGTAGGAATCGTCCATGCATTGGTTTTCTTTTCCATCATCCTTTTCTCTTTTTTTTCTCTCTTTATACACCTTTGTGCCTTCATCCTCCTTTATCAGTTATCTTCCCATGCACTCTTTAGTCATTCATCATTATTATTATTATTATTATTATTATTATTATCATTATTATTATTATTATTATTATTATTATTATTATTATTATTATTATTATTTAAGCTACAGTTCTAGTTGGAAAAGCAGGATGCTTTAAGACCAAGGGCTCCAACAGGGAAATATAGCCCATCAAGTAATGGAATTAGAAGAAAAAAATAAACTATATGAAAAGTAATGAATAAGGAATATAAAATATATTAAGACGAGGAGCAACATTAAAACAGATATGTCACATATAAAGTTTGAAGAGAGACTAGTGTCAGCCTGTTCAACATGAAAACATTCCCTGTAGGTTTGAACTTTGAATTTCCAACGGTTCAACTGCCCGATTAAGTAGATCACTCCACAATATGGTCACAGATTGAATAGAATACTGTGTAGTGTTGATCCTTATGATGGAGAAGGCAAGATAGGATTGTACAATGTGGGAAGATCCGAATGCGAAGGATGGACAGAATTATGAAAAATCTTATTGCAACATGCACAAAGGATGAATAGAGTAATTGGGAAGAAAATAAGAAAGAAAACGTAGGCAATTGAGGATTAAAAAAAATAAACAAGAGCATTGAGAGGATAAAAATGATTTTATATATGCTGGAAATGCTTTGGACATAGGGAATGGAAGAGGAATTTCAAACATAATATTCCAGTGAGAGATGGTAGTTTGAAGTGAATGTAGTCCTGGATTATGAAGTCAGTAGCTATTGAAGGTTTGTTGATTAAGGAAGAAAGAATTGAGAAAAATGATAATGTAAGTGACTTTTAAAGACTAAAGGAGAGTAATATTATTATTATCACTTGCTAAGCTACAACCCTAGTCTGAAAATAAGGATGCTATAAGTCCAAGGGCTCCAACAGGGAAAATAGCTCGGTGATGAAAGGAAATAAGGAAACGTACTAAAAGAGAAGTTTAAGAATAACATCATTAAAATAAATCTGTTATATATAAACCTTAACAACTTTAACAAAACAAGAGGAAGAGAAATGAGATAGAATAGTGAGCTCGAGTGTACCCTCCAGCAAGAGAATTCTACCCCAAGACAGTGGAAGACCATGGTACAGAGGCTATGGCACTTCCCAAGACTAGAGAACAATGGGTTGATTTTGGAGTGTCCCTTTCCTAGAACAGCAGCTTGCCACAGCTAAAGTCTCTTCTACCCTTACCAAGAGGAAAGTGGCCACAAAGCTTACAGGATTGAAAGACATGGGGCATTGATGGGATTATAAGTTAGATGCTGCCGTATGATAGCGTGTTTAACCTTCGTTTGTTATATATTCCCAGATTAGGAAATATTTTGGTAGAATGATTAAGAAGGATCATTATTCTAGTGTAATTATTACAAATACGCATCATTATTTTGTATACCAAGTAAATTGTTAGGTATGATTTTAATTGAGAAAGTAAGGCGCAAGAGGGGAAGAACAGATAGGTTTGGATACAAGTGTTTGTTATGACATAGAAATATGATGAGCGGGAAACCTTAGGTAATTATATATTGTACACATGGATCTAGGGATAAAGACAATGAGGAGAAATAATATATTGAAGGAATTGACATAATATATTGTTTTAAAGTTTGGGTATTGAGTTCTATTGAATGAAATGAAGTTAAAACTGTGGTGATGAAATATATATAAATTAATATATAAAACATAAAAACAAAATTTGAGGGCTAAGAGATAAGGAAGTACACATAAAACTAAATTAAAAGAAGTATTTTGTGTAGCAAAACTGGATTCGTATGACATTTGGTAGTCATGTGGGAATAATGGAAGACGAAAGGCTTAAGAAATGTCCGTTGGACTCTACTACTGACTAACATTTGCAGTGTTGTCTGGAGCTACTATTTCCCGCGTTGTAATTGCTGTATATATATATATATATATATATATATATATATATTATATATATATGTGTGTGTGTGTGTGTGTGTATATATGTGTGTATATATATACATATATAATATATTTTTATATAAATACTGTATATATATATATATGTATATATGTGTATATATATACATATATATATAATATTTATATATATAAAATACTGTATATATATATATATATATATATATATATATATATTATATATGTATATATATTATATATTTATGTATATATATCCACACACACACACACACTCACAAAGCACTTAAGATGCACATTCACAACGTATTAACCTCAATTCTATGTCCCTCCGCAATACGGAATAAACATAACAAGTGATTATATTTATTCTTGTGCCGTTTACCAGCTATTGGGGGTTATTTGACTTTCTTCTCTAGGTTCTTTCCCGAAAGAAGCAGTTCAATTCCAAAGCATGTAAAGAATAAGTGAATGAATTAAGTCTCGTGAATGACATAAACCTGTATTATCGAGGTCCTCACGAATACACACACCACCTATATATATATATATATATATATATATATATATTATATATATATATATATATGTGTGTGTGTGTATTTATGTAATATATATATATATATATATAATGTATATATTATATATATATATATATATATACAGTATATATATATATATATATATATATATATATATATATATATATATATATATATATATATATATATTCTATCTACCAAGGCACTTCCCCCAATTTTGGAGGTAGCCAACATAAAAGAAGAACAATACGGGACTTCTCTTCTCTTAGCTCCGAGGGATTCAGACGAGTTTGGTTGGTACTGCTAGGGTGCCACAGCCCACCCTCCCCCGTTAGCCACCACAAATGAAGCTTCATATGCCGAATCCCCAACTGCTGCTACCATCAGCAGGCACCAAGGTGACCAGAGTAAGCAGCAGGGCCTATCGAAACTGCGTCACAATTGCGCGCCATTCATTCCTATTTCTAACACGCTCTTTTGCCTCTCTCACATCTATCTACCTATCACCTAGAGCTTTCCTCATTCCATCCATCTACCCAAACCTTGGCCTTCCTATTGTACTTCTCCAATCAACTCATGCATTAATCACCTTCTTCAGCAGACGGCCGTTTTCCATTCTCTACATGTCCAAACCACCTTAACACATTCATATCCACTCTAGCTGCTCATTCATTTCTTACACCCATTCTTACCCTCACTACTTCGTTCCTAACCCTATCTACTCGAGATACACCAGCCATACTCCTCAGACATTTCATCTCGAACATATTCCATTTTTGTTGTCCGTCATTTTCATTCCCCACAACTCCGATCCATACATCACAGTTGGTGTGGGGATGGTTTGTATTTTGTATATACATATCACGTTATTAAGTCTTGTGTATTTTCATTTTGCTGTCAATATAATTGTTCTAAAACTTATTTGAATATGTGATATCTTTTAATCAACATCCTGTTTCCATTTACGCCAGGAAGAAACTCTTATTAATTTGATAAGAAAAATGATGTATGAATTTTCCATGAGTTATGACAATACGTTTATTGTCATGCATCACGGTTACGTCCATATCAGTAATACTTCCGTCCATGGCCTGTTTTCCCCAAGTGTTGTATGTCAGCTTCGGGAATTTGTCTATTTTTCACTTTCATTTAAAGATCAAAGATGGCCGACCAGATCAAAATAATTAATAATTCTCTGGGGGAAAAAAGCGTGGGTGGTATTATCACTACATCAAACAGTCGCACGTGTTATGTATGAATCAGGTAGGTGGTTTCTGATACACCTGTACCTTCTTTTTTTTTTTTTTTTTTTTTTTTTTTTTTTTTATAAATAACAACAACTCGCCGTGCTACCATTCCACCCGTCTCGAGGTTTTGGTGTTGAGGGAAAAATCTGACATTAAACGGTTTTCTGATCTACTTTTTCATGACAGTGAGAAATGAATAGTTTATGATTTACTTTTCCCTGACAGTGAGAAATGAAATGTATCTTTTAATGAACATTTCCTGTCGTTAGCGAGTCAAATGTACATTTTATACACGGCTGTTCCTCACTTCATTGTCCCTAAGAATCTTTTCAGGATTTCAAATTAACGCATTTTGTATACGTATCCAAAGATTGTAGACGAAATCCTCAAAGTGACAGTTAGTTGTTCTTTATAAAAATGCAGTGTATACAAGTTTCGGAAAAAAATAATTCCATTAGCATTATATGTTTAAGAGGTCATAGCAATTATTAAATTACATGAGAAGAGGAAGCTTTACCCAAGTGAGTACATGATTATATTGTTAGTGGTGATGTACCTTTTTATGAGTTTGAGTTGCTATCATGTTTTAAAAGGTTTTAAAGGTCGCTCATGAATGGCAGAGGCAAGGGACAGTGACATTGCCCTAGCAATCAGGACAATGCCCTAGAGACTGACCATATATTATATGATCAGTGTCCAAGCCTCCTCTCCAGGGAGGGCCAGACAGTGGCTGCTGATGACTCAACAGATAGACATATAGGCTCCCCCCAAACCCCCCAACCTTAGCTCAGAAGGATGGTAAGGTTGCAGACACTAATGGCACTAACGAGTCTGAGCGGGAATCGAACCCCCGACTGGCAAACACCAGGCAGAGACGTTATCTTATATATATATATATATATATATATGCTTATATATATATATATAATATATATATATATATATATATATATATATATATATATATTTATATTCATATATATATACTTATATATATATATTATATATATATTATATATATGAATATATACTTATATATATATATATATATATATATATCTACTTTTATAAATATATAT
>NC_090764.1:12947135-12949909 GCF_036898095.1 Palaemon carinicauda
AAGGAGGACCAGGCAATGGCTGTTAATGACCCAAAATTTCTCTATCCCTACCTCATAAGTATGGTGAGGTTGCAGATATTACTTGAAATGACAGTATAGAGCTTGATCGCGGCTCGAACACCTGTCCAACAGATTGTCAGTCAAGGACGTTTCCAATTGTCATCTAATCTATTCATCTTGATAATTTATCATAACAGAAACCTCGAGTCCTTCTGTATACTTAGAAAAGAGGCAGACATGAAGATACCGAGAAATAACCAGAAGAACGGTCCCTATAATCTTAGGTTTTGACAAGTTACTGAAATGCATCACTCACGTGTGGATAACCATTTCTACTCAAACACATATATACGATATTCCCACACAGAGCATACATACATATATATATATATATATATATATATATATATATATATATATATATATATATATATACATACATACATGCATATACAAACATATACATACATATATATATCTATTCATAATATATATATTTATATTTATATATAAGGGTGTGTGTGCATATATATATGAGTGTATGTGTGCGTGCGCATATATATATATATATATATATATATATATATATATATATATATATATATATATATATATATATATATATATGCATGATGAGAGAGAGAGAGAGAGAGAGAGAGAGAGAGAGAGAGAGAGAGAGAGAGAGAGAGAGAGAGAGAGAGAGCTTTTTATTAATATTTTATGATTATTTAAAATTTCTCTACCTTCACGGAAAGGGGACTTGATTTTCCTTCTGTTAGTCTGTTTATTTATCGTCCGTCTTGTATGACCGTATAGCTAACTTTGCTATCATAACTCTCAGAATATTCTTGTTAAACATGGTACTGAATATGACCGTCTTATAAAGACCTGTCTGAAGAGAGATATCCTGTCTATTTCGTCTGATTGTCTGTTTCCGTCTGACTTTATTAGTCCTCTAATACCATGTTTTATTATTATTATTTTTATTGTTATTATTATTATTATTATTATTATTATTATTATTATTATTCAGGGACTTGACCTTCCATAAGGTTAAGTATCGGGGGTCCACAGTCTATAGAGGATTTAAAAAGATTTAACGTTGAACATTGTTTTAAAAAATCAAGTCCTTTTATTTTTTTTTCGCCAGATATATTGACTTGTGACGTCAAGTACTAAATATAATAGCCATTTAGAGTATTCAAGGATAGAAACGCCTGCTATTAGAAGAAAACCTTTGGAAATATTACCTTGGTAAAAAAAAAAAAAAAAAATAGCTTGAACATCTCACCTGTCATATTACCTTGGATAGAGTAAGCAGGCAGAGAACGTTGACGGTATGCAGTACTCCCAGAATCCTTAAGCATTTTGTTTTGAATATATGATAAATGGTGCTGTCATTTATGTAGTTCTGTCACCAAATACATTTGTTAAATGACTGTCTGTACACTATTCTGTATTAGTATTTTTGCTTGTTTTTTTTTGTCTCACTTCATATTTTCCATTTATAAGTTTTTCCTTTGTAAATTATTTAGTGATTAACCATTTTTTATTTTGTCATCGATATGCAACAAAATAGTTTCTGAGATATACAAGAAAGCCATCTCCAGTGTATACAACAAAATAGGTCTGTAAAAGTAAAGGATCACTGGAAAGAATGGGAAGTACCATGGGCATCAATACAAGCTGTTCCGAAACTTGAGTATAATACATAACATTGTACAACGGAATGGTTATTCTAAATTCTTTATATCACTGGTTTCTCCTTCTATCAAGATTTTCCATGTAATTTATTTAATATACAGTTACCCAAACTAGCTTGTGAGTTTTGATTTTAGATCATTAAAAAAATTAAACAAAAAAGGAATCCTTGAGGGTACATTTACATACTAGACCAATGTACCTACTAAAGAGTTTGATTTTTTGAGTTATTTTGTTGGCATTTTCGATGTTACATTATACAAGATACTCTCCCATCAAATAGTTAGTAGGTTAAGTAGTGTGTGTATGTGTGTTTGCGTGTGGGAGAGAGAGATTCAACTTGAATAACTCATGAATACATTCCGTATTATGAGAAAGAAAAAAGATTACTACATATTCAACATCTGACCGTTCTTATTGCTTTAGAGGGGATCTCTCTCTCTCTCTCTCTCTCTCTCCTCTCTCTCTCTCTCTCTCTCTCTCTCTCTTCAGATTTAGAAAATAACACAAAAATTTTGAGATTGAGAAAGGTAATGCTCCTCTGCATGGAACCACCACAATGAGATTAACCCGCTCAATAAAACGCCAAGAAGTGTTAATACTTTCCAATTAACTTGCGTCCATCTGGCCGTGGCTGTTAAATGGGAGATTAACGCCTATTTAACGACACCATTAGGTTGCCTCCGAATTGACCGATCTTAATGACCAAGCGGGTCGTTACGCTTGTGTAAATTGCATAGTGAATAATAGCGGGTTTATTTATTGACGCATTTGCTTAGATATTAAACATGCCAAATGCATAGCTAGTGGCAAAGTGCCTCTTATATAAGAGTTCAGGAAACTCTTTATTAGTTGTGAATTTAACTGCTGGATAATTTATATACAACTACCTGTTAATTTCGTCTTGTCTGGAAGAAGGCCTTTGCAGCATGTGTCTCGGCGTCAATGACATTAGATGTCAGGATGCCAGAAAACCTCAAATAAATCAATTATGGCATTTATTTGTGTTTACCAGTATGCATGTTTGATCATTGCGTTTTTCTCTCAGTGCAATCATACCGTTCTAGGTACAC
>NC_090764.1:12950409-12952909 GCF_036898095.1 Palaemon carinicauda
CTTCAGGGCTCCAATAGGGAAAAATAGCCCAGTTAGGAAAGAAAATAAGGAAATAAATACATGATGAGAACAAATTAGCAATAAATCATTCTAAAAACAGTAACAACGTCAAAATAGATATGTCTTATATAAACTATTAACAACGTCCAAAACATTTGATAGATGTAGCTAAATCGGAAAGATTACTCTTTGAAATTAACATTATGGAATAGAAGAATTATAGGGGAAATTGTTTGAAACCAGAGTAGTAAATCCCAGCTATACTAAATCTTTCCATTGATTTTGATGAGGAAATGTGCTGTGGCGTTTTAGATAGATCAGGTTTTATCCCCTGTGATGCCGAAGAGTATGTTGGCGTTTTAAATAGATATTAAGGTAAATAGGATCAAACTAAAAGTTTTAAATACTATAAATTGGTTCTATTCTGGAATGCTTCCACGCCGTACGTAGGTTGCCGTACTTGTTTGTACCGTAATGTCTAATTTGCGATCATCTTTTGAATATCTATCATGAAAAAATAAACAGTTGTTTGGCGATTTGATTTCAGATATTAGTACTTTAGGGTGAATTGGTTTATGAAATTTTATACTTTAGGATGAAAGCGTTACTCAGAGTTTGGACCGTAAGACGAATGAGTTATTCTGATTTAGTTCTTGAGGATGAATAGGGCATTCAATTTATACTTTAATTTGAATGAGTTCCTTATATTATGTACTTCCTCTTTTCAATCCGTTTTTCATGAAAAATATACAGGGAAAGTATGTTGAGATCGAATACGTTGTTCCCAGAAAAAAAAGTCTTGCAATTCAGTTGCTTCCCTAGATAACTTTTTAAAGATTCTAGAGGGCGAGATTCCCTCTCCCTACCCCCCCCCCAAAAAAAAAAAAAAAAAAAAAAAAATCACGCAAACTTGGAAAATAACAAGAAAAAGATACAACCTTGACTTCCAGTAACAAATAGCTCTGGCTCTTAAAAACCGTATATAATGAAAGAATTATTCCAACGTTTGCAGGTAGTGAGACATGCATTCGACCATGCTATTCGAACATTAGTTCAACAGTTAATGAACTGTTTTTGCCTCCTCCGATGTCCTGAATATTCTCACGTATACCCAAAATCTACAAAATAGATTTTGCGCATACCATGATGTAATAGTGATAATTATAATAGTATTGATAATATTAATAATTAATATTACGATTATTTTTGTTATTCATGAAAATTCAAAATGATAGTTGTAAGTATAAATTATAATATTTAGGTACTATACCAGGCAAATAAAATCAATTAAAATGGAAGCTTTCGACTGTTGTAAAGTGTTTTTATATAGTATTTGATTTTTAATGAATGTTTCAATGTTCAGTTTTCAGTCATGATTATTATTGTGGATTTGTGTTATTTCAAGGCACAGTATATCGATACATCACAGATATTGTGTTTAAATAATTTGATGGTAATAGTGATGATGATTATTATTATTATTATTATTGCTATTGTGTTAGTCATTATTATTATTATTATTATTATTATTATTATTGTCATTCTTCTTCTTCTTCTTCTTCTTCTTCTTCTTCTTCTTCTTCTTCTTCTTCTTCTTCTTCTTCTTGTCTTATTCATTTTACTAAATGGGGGTGGGTAGTGAATAGGAGGAAAAATAGCAACGGTTATTGTCACCTCCATCCTTTATTTACTGAATTTGGATGAACCCCTTGTGCATAAACCACACACAACATTAGCGGGTTTAGACACATTAACCAAAGGCTCATCAATAGCACGTCAGGCCCCCTACACATACTGTGTATTTTATCACCGTTTTGCTAGGAATCTCGCTTTTCTTGGATATTAAAACCTATCCTATATTTTTTGTTCAATTTATAATTAACAAATTATAGAATCTTCAACGAGCCACCATTCTCTCCAAGTGACTGGGTCATGTTTTTACCTGTGCCAACCTTTTTATCACCTTTAAGTTTTCCTACATTTCATACCTTTTGAATTCTTTTTATGTCCTAAACTGTTAAAGATTTGTATTAAAAAAACGATGAAAGTCTGGCATCATTTATTCCAGGATTTTTACCATATGTAAAAATGGTTATATGGACGTAAAAGAGTGATATTACGGTCACCAATCCATAAATGATAATAACAAAGTAAGGTAAAATTACGGTGGCCTGTATTTTACTGAAATACAGTTGAGAACGGTATATGTTTACGGAGAATTTCCGATAAAGATTACGGGTTTTTAACAGTGTATAGATTACACAAAGAATCCATTTCATCTGCTTCACCACTTATCACACCTCCATTCGGCAAAGAAGTCATCAAGGCGATTTATTCATACATTCCTATCCTATTAATGTATTTATTGTTAGTATTGGCATCATTTTTGGTGTGAAGTTATTAAGGAAGACTATAATTTTTTTTTATCAGTATGCAAATAAAGTGAGAGCACGTAACAAATCAATGATCGCAAAACTTACGACATATTCCTTGGTTACTC
>NC_090764.1:12957909-12967909 GCF_036898095.1 Palaemon carinicauda
GATTAACATGAAAAATGGTCCTTTTATGTTAAGTAAGATGGATTCTATCAATTGCTATTGCTCAGCCTTGACAGAGGTTTGTGATCTCCAATTACTCGTAAGATTAATTTTGTTGAATTACCTGTCTCGGAACTGGAACTATATTTTTTTTTTTTTTAATTTTCCCCGCATTTCACGCCTGGTCTGTTATTGCACATGCTACCAGCTAGCTCATTGGCAAAAACAAATTGTTATTCAGTTAATGTTTATCTCAGTGACACTTTCTATCCTATTCATTTCAATTTATCTAGTATTTGTCAGGAAACTCACTGCGTGAATAGCGAGTAGAAGAGTATTGTTTATATTTACCTTTTTTTTTCAAGTAATTACCGGTGATCACTAAAATACAATGATATCTGTGGTAATATTGGAAAATCATGAAATGAAAATCTTAAGAATCTTTACTTGTAATTGCCGGGTTTTTGTACATGTGTCAACGATATTTTAAACCCATTAATGTTTATAGATTAATGAACTTTATTACTATTTCAATTTACCAATTACCAATTTATTGGTTCAACTTATGGGCATGGCGAGTCTCATATATTACTTTGTGGAGAATAAAATTACCTTCACCTTTGAGAACAAACATTGTTAAACACTGTAAAATTATCTTTATTTCCCAGCAACTAGAAATTGGGTGTTTTTAGAGGCAAATGAATTGAAATTTATATATCAACCCCCCTTCCATTTCCTAACTACCACACGAGAGTTTGGGCAATATGTGGGAGAATGTACTTTCCGAGTGGTCGCCGTTGAGCGTGACAAGAAGTATATGTATATATATATATATATATATATATATATATATATATATATATATATATATATATATATATATATATATATATGTATATATATATATATATATATATATTAATATATATATATTTATATATATATACATATATATATATATATATATATATATATATATATATATATATATATATATATATACATACATATATACATATATATATATATATATATATATATATATTATATATATATATATATATATATATATATATATATATGCATATACATACACGGACCTACACAGCTAGACACTTGGACTTTGATATATTGGGGAGACGAAAAAAACAAGAAATTCTCTCTTTCCAAATAGAAATGGGATGTTCATGACACTAAAGATAGGTAGATAATCATCGTTTATCCCAGTTGCAATTGAGTTATATGAACTCACATCGTGCCTTTCATTTTTTTTAATCCTTTAGAATCGCGTAAGGATATCATGATTAGATTTCGTTTTTTTTTTTTTTTTTTTTTTTTTTTTTTTTTTTTTTTTTTTTTTTTTTTTTTTTTTTTTTTTTTTTTTTTTCCAAACATTTCATGTCTGTCGAAACTCTAGGCTTCAGTGTGCACTCCAAAATATAACCCTGTCAATTGGTGTTCCTATTTCCTTGTTAAGCTAAAGAAAACAGACAAGAAGTAAATTCTACAGTACGATGACGGCTAGTGATTTTCCTCTTCAACATATAAAACCCCCTTATCTCTCTCTCTCTCTCTCTCTCTCTCTCTCTCTCTCTCTCTCTCTCTCTCTCTCTCTCTCCTTCAGCAGTGTAGATGCAAAAACAAAGAATAATCTATAAACAGCTTGAGAAATATGTGCAATCCAGAAGTTAGTTTTTGATAACTTTTTATATGATGTAGCAAGATTTGCGTACGATAGGTTAATCATACTTAGGATATCCTGCTAATGATGCTTTTGTTATTGTTCTTATTTAATAAGACTCATGTTTTACTACAGTGATATACATTGAATTCTTGTTAATTTCTAAAATGATTGTCGAACGTTTTTTTTTTATTTTTAGGGTAAGTTAGATCACTAAAATTAAAAGACTTTTCGGAAGCAATATAGTTTTACTAGGCTGTACTTTTGTTCGAATATATTTAAGACCCCCCAAAAAATCGCGAAGTTTCCAAAATCGAATCTAGATGAAGATTTTTCAGAAATATGAAAGTCACTCTGAAAACAAAGAATTAAAAGAAATGGCATTCATTCATTTTTATTTTCTTGCTGTATGTATAATCGGATAAATTAAACCCTTACGGCGTTCATCACACCCGAGATAAAAAAGAAGTGTAAAAGACTTTTAATTGATTACACGCATAGAAATTGTAAATGGTTTTTATGGAGGACGTTCAATGCGAAAAAAAAAAGTTCACAGCTTATGCGTTTGCGAAAAGAGTTTTGTTTGAGAGTCTTTTTGCTTGGCAAACGGAAAATTTTTACCAATCAAGAAAACTATTTTTAGGTTACAGCGCTGAAACATTTTCTAAATTTGGAAAACAAAAACATTTGTATTAAAGACTCTTGTCCCAAGGAAAGACGATTACCTAACAAATATGCTAAATCTAGCAGAGTAATTTGTTGGATTTTTTATACAAAATTAATGTATCACATTTCCATATGTAGATTTCTTTATTGTTGAATTCAATAGCATAATTGTAAGTCAAGAAATGTACTGTGGATGATAAAGTTAGTCATTCTGGTACTTGAAATATTGCTTTAGTATCTCTCTCTCTCTCTCTCTCTCTCTCTCTCTCTCTCTCTCTCTCTCTCTCTCTCTCTCTCATTTTATGCATATACAGTGCATTGATAAGATGTAATAAGAGATAGACTGATAGGTAGAAAAGAAATTGGGATTACAGTGCGAAGATTCTCTCTCTCTCTCTCTCTCTCTCTCTCTCTCTCTCTCTCTCTCTCTCTCTCTCTCTCTCTCTCTCTCTCTCTCTCTCTCTCTCTCCTCTCATTTTATGCATATACAGTACATTGATAAGACGCAATAAGAGATAGACTGATAGGTAAAAAAGAAATTGGGATTACAGTGCGAAGATTCTCTCTCTCTCTCTCTCTCTCTCTCTCTCTCTCTCTCTCTCTCTCTCTCTCTCTCTCACTCTCTCTCTCTCTCTCTCTCTCTCTCTCTCTCATTTTATGCATATACAGTACATTGATAAGACGCAATAAGAGATAGACTGATAGGTAGAAAAGAAATTGGGATTACAGTGCGAAGATTCTCTCTCTCTCTCTCTCTCTCTCTCTCTCTCTCTCTCTCTCTCTCTCTCTCTCTCTCTCTCTCTCTCATTTTATGCATATACATTGATAAGACGCAATAAGAGATAGACTGATAGGTAGAAAAAGAAATGATGAGAAGATCTCTATCTCTCTCTCTCTCTCTCTCTCTCTCTCTCTCTCTCTCTCTCTCTCTCTCTCTCTCTCTCTCTCTCTCTCTTTATGCATATTCATTGATTAAACGCAATAAGAGATAAACTGATAGGTAGAAAAGAAATGAAGATTATAATGCGATGATCTCTCTCTCTCTCTCTCTCTCTCTCTCTCTCTCTCTCTCTCTCTCTCTCTCTCTTTATGCATATACATTGATTAGACGCAATAAAAGATAGACTGATAGGTAGAAAAGATAAGAAGATTATAATGCGAAGATCTCTCTCTCTCTCTCTCTCTCTCTCTCTCTCTCTCTCTCTCTCTCTCTCTCAGAGCACCGTGGGAATAGATCCTCAACATGATTCTAATGGGAAGGCTGTGTGATGGGGTAAAAAGGCAAGGCCCTTCATTCTCAGGTGGTCAGAGGTGTATTAATCCACCGCAACTCTACTTATTTAAATTAAACGTTGCTCTCTCGAAGCTAAGCATCATGATTTGAAAATGATAGACCTCTTGCATCGCTCGCTCATTATGAGGTAAACAGTCCCCTCTTTTTTCTTCTTTTCCTTTTAAATTGAAGGGAATGTGGAGGGGTGTGTAAGTGAAGAGGAAAAAATATTTGTTCCCCCAATTATTCTAATAACCAATTTTTACTGTCGATCCTTCGGACAATCCACCATCTTAAAGACCGACGTTTTCCCCCTTTAATCTCTCCCTCCCTATCAAATCTTTCTCTCCTTTTATCCCTCCTCTTATATCAACTCTTCCCTCCCTTCCCTCCCTCCATCCCCTGACCACTTATTCAGATTCATGCTTATCCCGGAGGCGTCCCAGAGGCAGCCATAATATCGACTACTAAGTTGAAATCCCGAGGTCTCGCATTCTGTGATTTATGTGGTTCTCGGGTGGTGATTTGCATACGCGAGTTTTCATTATCTCCTCGGCATTGATTATCAGTGTGTTATTGATGGTCTTCTTCCGTGATGGATAAGAGATGGTTGTTATAAAGAAGGGAACAGATTTCTTTTGAGGAGAGAGAGAGAGAGATGGAGAGAGTGAGAGAGAGAGAGAGAGAGAGAGAGAGAGAGAGAGAGAGAGAGAGAGAGGAGAGAGAGACACTGGAGGTGTTAGAAACCTGGGATGAGGCCTTTAATGGAAATACACAGAACTGTCCATTTCCTTGTCTTGTCGATTTGTTTTTTCCCTCCAGTTAGGAAGTGGTTTTGTGGTGTCCCTCGGCTGTCGATTGCTGTGTCTGTTTCTGTTGGTTTTCTGGTTTCTCAGGATATGGGTTATCGGCATGGTATGGTCAGCTGTATTCCATATAATTGCGCATGAGTTAAATGTCCATATTTTGGGAGAAGGGTAGCAGGATTAATAGCATTTTCAGTAAGGAAAAAATCCTATTCTATTTTTGTTTGTTTGTGTATTAAAGTTATAGAAATGACTTCATAGTATATACAGTCACTCTGCTTGTAGTAATAATAAGGCTACCGAAGGTATATCTTGTAATCATCCAAAGAAGCTGTAGGGCCTCCGGAGAATAACTGCTGCTATTTACTTTTTTAAGTAATGTATAGAAGTTATAGAAATGACTAAATATTATATACAGCCACTGCTTGTAACCTGAAGCCTACGGAAGGTATTTCTAGTAATTATCAAATGAAGCAGCTGTAGGACCTGCGGAGAAATATGTCGGGTACCTCCTATTCAAGCAGCACTTATTATGACAGGTCGTGGAGTGATTTATAACAGAAGAGATTGATGGGAAAATTGAGAGTAATTGGTTTTACATGGTTTGCATGAGAGATGTGATTATTTAGATGAAGAGGATAATAGAGGTAAGAGGCTGAGTAGATAATGAAACACACACACGATCTTTATCAAGTTTAATTTATGCATAAATTATTCACCCGCTCGGGAGATAGTGGCAATGTAGCAACCGACAGACTTACCTTGCATCACGACCTCCACTTCTGCGCCATTAACCTGGAACGTCCTTTCCTCCGGGGGTCGCACGGGTGGTGGCTACGGCCTTCCCGGAGGACTTTTTAGGCCAGGACGCCGAAGAAGGCTTTGTTGCCCTAGCGATCTTTCACCCCCTCCCCTAATCCCCCTGTAACAGCTCCTACTGAACCCAACCTAGTCTTTAGCATATTAATGACCCCTTGTTCACGCAATCACTCACCATTATAAACATTCATTGTTGCATTGGAGTCGTCGGGAAAAGAAGCGGTCGTGTGGAACCCTATATCATTTTGGTCTCTTCCATGAGGCCGAAATGCCCGACAATGATTGAAGTGGGTGCTCATTATAATAGCATCGCCAATCATTATTTCTTCTTCTTCCTCATCATCATCATCGCCGTCGTCCACATCGTCATCATGATCACTGTTAGTATGCGTTTATTCAAAGCGGTTCTCGAGTTCTCTTTAATCTTGTTTTTCACCATTTTTTTTTTTTACATCATGGAGTATCAGATTACCTATTGCAACATAATTGATTAACTTGATGGTCAAAAGTGGGAAAGGCGTGGACAAAACAAAGTGAGGTTGATGCATTCAAATGTACCTTTGGGTTATTGTACGTGTTGCAATTACTGGTGGATAACCTTCATCTATTATTTGATGAACTACGAATATGTATACGATTATGCATTAATTTGATGTTTAATGGGTTGATAAAGGTAAAGTTTTATATTTATAAAACAATGCTCTGTTTGTAAATAAAACAATTAGAATACATTAACATTTCTAATGATAAACAATACGATGACTATTTAAAATATAAATAGGTAACGAATAGAAGATTAAGAATATAAATAATTTAATCCAATGAAATAAAATCAATAGTTTACTCAATTACACAGGTAACGAATTAAAGATTTCATATATAACTCAATCCAATAAAAAAAATCTATATTTTACTCCATTACACTCTTCCACTCGTGCAGATAATTTCCTTTTGTCTTTCCATGTCTCTTATTATCTCCTCTTCATTCACTCAACTCTTTTTTAATGAAAATTATCCCCTTATCCGCTCCTCCACGTTTCTTTCTCCCATTCCTCTGATAGTTCCATCCTCCCTCCTCGTGGTTTAACATTTACCACGTCAAACTCAAACTTGTCTTACCCATGGACTGGGGATGCTTGTTCCAGAACTTCCAGCAACTTCCAGCACCAGCGTAGAATCCAGAGAGAGAGAGAGAGATCTCTTCCACCGACTGTCAGGTGGTAATCAAGGCACAACAGGGTTAATCAGCTGGTTGAATATGCCCTGTAATGACGGAAATCGGTAGTTATGGTGTCCCCCGAATTGCCATTGGTTAACGACCTGTTTGGAAAGAGAAAGAGACAGTCCCGTTTCAGTGACCATCGTAGGAGCGGAAGGACTTTTTTTTTTTTATCCTATTCATTCTCTGTTCTTGGCGTTCGTTTAAGATTTTTTGAGGCGTTAATTTGCGCTAAATGAAACATGAAAAAAATAGAATTTCTCCATTAATTTAGGCTTCTATTCTGTTGGATGTCTTTTTTTTTACCTGGATGACTTTCTCCAATTTGACAATGTGAAATAAAAAAAACTATTTTTATAGGCTTAAGTTTTTTTGGCCTTTATAATTATATTTTTCCTGTTGGGCCTATTTCTTTTTTTAGGTATTAAACTAAAGGGAAAAAAGGAACTCTGACATCCATAGGCCTATAAATTTCTTTATTTTTATATTTTCTATCCCCTCTCCAGATGATGCTGGTCCATTACGGAGATGAATGGGAATTAAGGGGGTTAAAATAACCGCAAATGACCTGCTGGTATTAGTACTACATTTAAGGAAGGTGCGGTCAGTTCCATAAATATTAAAAGTGGTCGTTCCGGTCGCGAAAATAAAAAAAATAAAAAAGGAAAATGTATGACAGGGCGCGAATTTGACGTCTGAGTAATTTATATGTCCATATTCACAAATACTTCGTACAGGAATATCTATTTATCATTATTATTATAGTCAAAGTCTTTTCATCGTATGTACAGGAATATGCTTATCGTTATTATGATAGTCAGTCTTTTCATCGTATGTACAGGAAGGAATATCTGTTTATCGTTATTATGATAGTCAAAGTCTTTTCATCGTATGTACGGGAATATCTGTTTATCGTTATTATGATAGTCAAAGTCTTTTCATCGTATGTACAGGAATATCTGTTTAGCGTTATTATGATAGTCAAACTCTTTTCATCGTATGTACGGGAATATGTGTTTATCGTTATTATGATAGTCAAAGTCTTTTCATATTATGTACAGGAATATCTCTTTAGCGTTATTATGATAGTCAACGTCTTTTCATCTTATGTACAGGAATATCTCTTTTGCGTTATTATGATAGTCAAAGTATTTTCATCGTATGTACAGGAAGTAATATCTGTTTATCGTTATTATGATAGTCAAAGTATTTTCATCGTATGTACAGGAAGTAATATCTGTTTATCGTTATTATGATAGTCAAAGTTCTTAAGTTTCCGCAGTGAATAACAAGCCTGGTGTGGATTGCTGGACTCTTCTAGTAAAATGGTTACGTCCCATCGCATAATGTTAGCCTTGGCAATTAGAAAAATCCAAAATATATGAAAGTTTACATTGGTGACGGTTAATTTTTATATTTTTCCCCATAGAGGATATTGTTATGGAACTAAAGATCTTCATTTTGAATTTTGATGATAATATTTACAGAAAATCTGAAGAGCTTTGCTCATTTGTGATGATTTTAAAGTTATTTTTATGATTTTTTCAGCAAATATATTACATCATTATTATTTGATAAATAATATTTATACACATTTTTTTTTTTTCATAAAACCCTCCAACGAGAAGACAAAATGTAAGTTACGAAACCTGTCCACAACGTCTAAGAACAATGCTTACATTTTTATGCCCACCATATTATTCGCCAAAAGACCTGCGCAATACAGACGCCAAATAAAAGGGTAACTTAGTAAATATGGTATTTTGAAACCGCGGTCAGCTTGATTGGACAGAGAGAGAGAGAGAGAGAGAGAGAGAGAGAGAGAGAGAGAGAGAGAGAGAGCCACCTGGTGATTGGGGGTGATACTGACCACGAGGGAACATTATAAAAAGTGTCCAGTTGGACTTATTATTATGATGGTTTTTCAGATGGAGTCTCGTTCCAAAGGGATAATGTATTTTTTTTTTTAGTCATACACGAAATAGATGCCCCATATTTTATTATTTAATTTTTCGTGTGGTTACTCTTACGCGGCTTTTTTTTTTTTTTTTTTTTAAACGCCCTTTTTTCAATTCCGTTATTTATTTTAATTACTTTTGTTACATTGTAGGCTACTTATTGAAAACTCGGACTGAGGTTCGAGTCCTGCGCACGCTCGATAGTTTCTTGTAGTGTCTACAACCTCATCATCCCTGTGAGCTAAGAATAGGGAGTTGCGAGGGGTGCCTATGGGTGTGCCCGAGTCATCATCAGCCATTGCCTGGCCCTTCTTGGTCCTAGCTTGGGTTAAGACTCTCTTGGGCGCTGATCATATGTACTGTATATATGGTCAGTCTCTATGACATTCTCCTGTTAGCTAGGGCGCTGTCACTGTCCCTAGCCTCCTCCATTCATGAGCGGCTTTTAAAATCAGTTGTAAACTTATAATGAGTCTGCAGTTGCTACCCGTCATAGGCTACTCTCTTAATCTTACACAAAAAATGCAATCTTTCGTGTGGAACGGCAGCATTTTCTTGCGGATAACGGTCGCTTAATATAAGTTGTGATCCAGTGATGCTTAATATCTTTTATTAGGAAGTAGTAGTAGTAATAATAAGTTAACTGTCTCTTGAGTGCTTCAACAATAAGAGATCGACCTATTGATATTATTATTTCTTTTAATTCATTTTTATATCTTTCGAATGAATTTTGACACGTAATATTCACAAAGTTCATAGGTGAAAAAATATACCGAACTTTTTAAGGATGTATTACCTCCGGCTAATTTTTGCATAAAATGAAAGATTAGTCGAAACATCCTAAGTAAATGAATGAAATAAAGTTACGAATATAAAAAAAAGATAGAAAATGTAAATAAGTTGGATACAGGTGAAACACTATTCGGTTATAATTATTTTGTTACGCACACCCCAATACATTTGTGTCCAATAAATCTATTTATGTTATGCATGGGATCAAATATATGGATACCCATACTTTTTATGTAATGAACATTATTATTATAATTGTATTTTGGTTTTGCTTCTGCTTATACAAAATTAGAAGCTAAAGGAATTTGGGGGTAAGATATGTGGATGAACACGGTATCTTTTCATTACTTGTACCGTACGATTTTAATTTTTCTGTTATCCAAATCTACGATTTTTATTTGTTTACTATTTTACGATACTCTGGTAGTATTTCTTGTTCAAGTTTAGTTCCCTTTATTCATTGAGAAATTTACCAAATTTATTTCGATATTTTGTTAATTTTCATTATATTTAGAATCCTGTTATTGATATTTATAAAAAAAAAATTGAATCCTAAAATATTTATAGATGTATTTGCTAGGATCATAGAAAGGGACACCCTTCCCACATATGAATATTTCACGGTTGAGTTTTTGATAACATTGATCATTAAATAAACTAGATTAACAATTATTTAACGAAACTTTACTTAAGTTATCAAATTGGAAACGAATTTAGCTGTTCAACATTAGAATTATTGGCCAATGAAAATCTGAGAAAAATGCATAAGTATATAATTATCTACAATGA
>NC_090764.1:12970409-12985409 GCF_036898095.1 Palaemon carinicauda
AAAATAGCTCAGTGAGGAAAGGTAACAAGGAAAAATAAGATATTTTAAGAGCAGTACCAACATTAAAATAAATATTTCCTATATAAACTATAAAGACTTTACATACAGTATATATATATATATATATATATATATATATATATATATATATATATATATATATATATACATATATGTATATATAAAATGTCTCCTATTTATACCATAAAGTTTCCGATTCCATGCCCTCATCTCTCTCTCTCTCTCTCTCTCTCTCTCTCTCTCTCTCTCTCTCTCTCTCTGTTAATGACGTTCCTCTGTAGGAATTTTACCTTATCATTTACTTGTCTTATTTTCTTTATATTATCAAAACGTTATAAGTTATAGGTAAAAAGGTATATGTTTATTTATGTAATTTAGTATCCGGAAGGGGTCGATAGAATAAAATTTGCCTTTGCCTTTGCAATGCAAATTTTCCATACTAAATAATTTGTATCCTTACCTTCCGTTTCCTTCATAAAGTTTTTGTTTACCGGTACATATCAAATTTCCTAGTACCTGTTAATACTGGTACTTTTGAGAAATGGTTAACAACCTTAATAGTTGTGAAGTTGATTTTAATCTGTATTTTCAAGAAGAAAAGCGTGACTGTATTATATCATGTTGCCAACTAGCGTCCGTGAGAAGCTAAAATTATGTTTTCTTATTATTTCTTCAGCGTAAATTTTTATTACCGATATTTTTATGGTGTTCCGATATATATATATACTGTATATATATATAAATATATATATATATATATATATATATATATATATATATATATATATATATATATATAAATATATATATATATATATAAAATATATATATATATATATATATATATATATATATATATATGTATACTATATATATATTATATAATATATAATATATATATGTATATATATATTTATATATTATTATTATTATTATTATTACTTACTAAGCTACAACCCTAGTTGGAAAAGCAGTATGCTATAAGCCCAGGGGCTCCAACAGGGAAAATAGCTCAGTGCGGAAAGGAAAAAAGGAAAATAAAATATTCTAAGAAGAGTAACAACAATAAATATCTCCTATATAAACTATAAAAACTTTAACAAAACAAGAGGAAGAGAAATAAGATAGGAGAGTGTGCTCGAGTGTACCCTCAAGCAAGAGAACTCTAACCCAAGACAGTGAAAGGCCATGGTACAGAGGCTATGGCA
Source organism: Palaemon carinicauda (assembly GCF_036898095.1). NCBI lineage: Eukaryota > Metazoa > Arthropoda > Malacostraca > Decapoda > Palaemonidae > Palaemon > Palaemon carinicauda. Next base: position 12,971,639 of record NC_090764.1, read on the forward strand.
CTACCCAAGACTAGAGAACAGTGGTTTGATTTTGGAGTGTCCTTCTCCTAGAAGAGCTGCTTACCATAGCTAAAGAGTCTCTCCTACCCTTACCAAGAGGAAAGTGGCACTGAACAATTACAGTGCAGTAACCCCTTGGGTGATGAAGAATTGTTTGGTAATCTGTGTTGTCAGGTGTATGAGGATAGAGGAGAATATGTAAAGAATATGCCAGACTATTCAGTGTGTATGTAGGCAAAGGGAAAATGAACCGTAACCAGAGAGGAGGATCCAATGTAGTACTGTCTGGCCAGTCAAAAGACCCCATAACTCTCTAGCGGTAGTATCTCAACGGGTGGCTGGTGCCCTGGCCAACCTAATATATATATATATATATATATATATATATACATATATATATATTATACTCTTACCATAACCTATTTTCTATAAATGGCGATGACCATGGTTTTCAGAAAATATTTATGGGAGTGATATTGGTAGGCCTTTGCCCTTCCCATTAACCCATAAATATGAAGTGTTTGTGTGCCCATAGTGGTTATCTTTTCTTGATGATCACCCATCCGGTTAGTGACCAAACTCAACGTTACCTAACTATCAGGTAAGAAGAGGAAGGATGTCCTCATGCTTAAGGATATATTGACCGATATAGTACCCACAGAGATCGAGAGACAATCCACATGGCTTTTAAGGAAAGATTGCCTGGTTTAAAGGTTTAAAGGCCGATCATGAATGGCAGAGGCAAGGGACAGTGACATTACCCTATCAAGCAGGACAATGGTCTAGAGACTGACCATATATACATATGATCAGTGCCCAAGTCCCCCTCTCCGCCCAAGCTAGTACTAAGTAGGGCCAGGCAATGGCTGATGATAACTCAGCAGGTGGACCTATAGACTTCCCCCCCCCCCATCCTTAGCTCTCATGGATGGTGAGGTTGCAGTGACCAAAGAAACTAACTAGTTTGAGAGGGACTCGAACCCCACTCTGGCGTTCACCAGCCACGGACGTTACCACATCGGCCACCACAACCCTGGTCCTATAGGAAAGGTGAACCGTATTTTCTGTATATACTTGGATGAAAAAAATAATAGTCACTGCTACTATCCTGCAAAGTGCTGTTAAAAAACATACGACTTCAGCTCCCACATGATATATAATTTTCTGAAATGCAATTTCGGTTTTTTTTTAGCCGTCATGGCCTAAATTGTGTATGAAAAATTTCAACATCTTTCCCCATGGTCGAATATCTATTTGTAAGGTCATATGTATTCCTAAGAGAATTGTATTTTTTCATTTCGTTGCTATAATTTAGATGGAAGCCATTAATTTTTTGTTCTAATCCTTTATCCCTTAATGGAAACTAGGGGAAAGTCATGGTCTTACTAGAGGGCATTTCATAATTGCTTATTGCAAGAATGGAATTTGTTGCTCTTATGTAGAATAAAATTTTTATTTTTTTTTCGGAGAAAAATTTCAATCATAAATTTACTCGTGTGATCGCAGAAATACATTACTGAAATTATATAATCCAGCTTCTTAATTTCAAATACATTAAAATACCCCTAAGGTGGTCAAGTAATTGCTATTAAAATTTTGAATTATTACCAGAATGTCTGAAAATATTAGTCTTTCTCTTCCTAACTTGAAATAATATATAGACTACTATGCTCGTTTAAAAAGCTTATGACGCAAAAATTCAGCCTTTTTATGGTATCCTATATTTATCAATCGAATTGCAATTTATTTCAATGTTAGAAAAATATAATTAGAGAGAGAGAGAGAGAGAGAGAGAGAGAGAGAGAGAGAGAGAGAGAGAGAGAGAGAGAGAGAGAGAGAGAGAGAAATTTAATCAACATTGTTTAAAAATTTATATTTAGTAAATTTGTAATTCAGTATACTGGCGAGATAATTTGAAGGATGATATGGAGAGAAGAGGGTTGCTGGAAGAGGATGCCTTTAAAAGAAGGCATTGGAGAGGACGCATCAGGAAACTGACCCCTTAATGTAGGGATAATGGTGGGGAAGAAGATCCGGACGATCTAGTATCAAATGAGAACATGAAATAGCTATTTTTAGCAAAAAGAAAACTTTCCGGGTAGCTGTTTATAGCAAAACGAAAACTTTCCAGGTAGCTATTTTTAGCAAAAAGAAAACTTTCCGGGTAGCTATTTATAGCAAAACGAAAACTTTCCAGGTAGTTATTTTTAGCAAAAAGAAAACTTTCCGGGTAGCTGTTTATAGCAAAAAGAAAACTTTCCAGGTAGCTATTTATAGCAAAAAGAAAACTTTCCGGGTAGCTATTTATAGCAAAAAGAAAACTTTTCAGGTAGCTATTTATAGCAAAAAGAAAACTTCCCAGGTAGCTATTTATAGCAAAAAGAAGTCTTTCCGGGTACAAGATAGATACAAATGATTAAAACTATATATTCTATTAAGACTCCGAGAAAGAAAGCTTTCGTTTTCAAAAGCAAATCTTTCATCAACAGTATTCCTGTTTTGATGATTTTAATAGTTTTGAAACTTGTGTCTATTCACGATTTACTTAGCGGGTGTGCTTATTAATAGATCATTGTATGATATGCCTTATCTTTGATTTGGAAATGCGTCAATCACGATTTGTATGGATTGCTGTGAAAGATCTCTTAAACCACTCGGTTCATAAGGTTTGTTATTTGCTAGTATTAGCAAAAATAAGGAAAATCCATTTTCCATCATGAAAACAAGAATTCATGGTTTTTATATTATATACGATAGAAAATTGTCGAAAATTAAAATCGAATTCTTGCTAGAATTCTTAGAATTATGCCAAGGCACAAACCATTTTTGTATAGATTATATCATGGAAATTATATATTTTGGCGTCCATAGGTTTGGATTCATTTTCATGAAATACATATAGTGTCCGTGGATGTGTGTACGTATGGGTACGCTTCTGTGTGTAAAAGTTTGTAAATTTATAAAGTATTTTATTGTTTGTTTATATATATATATATATATATATATATATATATATATGTATGTATATATATATATATATATATATATATATATATATATATATATATATATATATATATATATATATATATATATAGCCCAAAAAGAAGGCCATTCTCTTTGGAACGATGATCTCTGGCTTGTGAAAATGTCAGCATTGTTACCATGACCTTAATGGCTGGTTTAGAGGAATTATATGCTGAAGTTCCTAATATTTGTTTTCGATTGCATATCCAATTGTTTATGGACATAATGTTGCTTAATTAACAACTCTGAAATCTATGTATAATGAACATACTACTCCCGTCGGAATTGAGTGATCATGCAACATTGCATGTGAATAGATCAGAGATATATTAGTATGCATGTATATGTGCATATTAGTATTATTATATTTCTGTATCTCTTTTATATTTGTTTTTAGTTAGGGTTAATAATATGCGATCCATAATTTGACTTTTGTATGTGATTTCTATCACTTTTCTCTATTTTAGTAGTCAAAAGTTGTCATATTTTTACAATTGTTGTTATCTATGTCTAATCTACGAGAGATTAGTTCACCAAACGGTCAGCTGGGATTCACAAGGCACTAGAAGAGTTGGAAGACCCAGGCCTACATGGCTGAGGACTATGAAGCGCGAGGTAGGAGATGATGATTGGAGAAGTATTGAATTAAAAGTTCAAGATAGAGACGACTGGCGAAATCTAACCGAGGCGCTTTGCGACAATAGGCGTAGGAAGAGACGATGATTATCTGTGGCTGATAATATTATAGTTTGACTTTTTTAAGTACTATTTTCGTCACGTTTCCGTTTTTGTTTGCTTTTATATATTATTGGTTACGCTTTTCCTCCATTTCATATTTTTGTCCTGAATAGGTATCTCATATCACTCTATTAAAGTAGTAGTTTCATGCAATTTTCTAATAAAAATCCTATAGGGCGTGACAAAGCAAGAGCACCATGAAAATGAGCCATGGGTTATTTTATCCTCCGCATACAGACGTATACAAAGCACAAAAAATAGGTAAAGAATAAAATATGTGGTTTCATACTTCCTTCCGGAAATATGAATTTAGGAAAACATAGAGTTCATATGTTTTTGTATTGAAATGGTTGGAGCATTAAAATCGATTCGTTTTTCTGTTGTCACTTTTTTTTTTTCACATAATAATGGCATACTATTCGGAGTGATTTCTGAATAGTGTATTTTGAAAATGTATAGTATTTTATTCCATTTCATTCTACTCTAGTTTTTTTTATTTTACTGAACACCATATCCAACGCTTTAAGAAAAATAGGGATTTTATTTGAAGGGTTTTTATTCCTTATGATGCGATGATGTTAATGCCGAGTGTTTTAGTTATATTTCATTCTTGTTAAAATATTAGTCCCCTGTCTTGAATCTTAAATACAATTATGTTCCGGAGACATATTTTAATTACTTTCCTGTAATGGAGCTTCCCTTGTGATTCATCATCATCATCATCACCATCACCATCATCTCCTCCTATGCCTATTGACGCAAAGGGTCTCGGTCATATTTCACCAGTCGTCTCTATCTTGAGCTTTTAATTTAATACTTTTCCACTCATCATCTCTCACTTCACGCTTCATAATTCTCACCCATGTAGTCCTGGGTCTTCCAACTCTTCTAGAGCCCCGTGGAGCCCAGTTAAAAGTTTGGTGAACTAATCTCTCTTGGGGAGTGCGAAGATCATGCACAAACCATCTCCATCTACCCCCTTGTGATTACCGTTGTCGAACGAATCCTGTTTCTGATATGTCAAGCTTTTTATCATAGGATGTCTTAGGTTAGTGCGTACTGCTCGTTTCACTAAGCATCAGGGTTCCTATTTCGTAATGGTGCCATTATGCACTGATTTAGGTTTTTCATCCTTTCGGCTGAAAAATTTTCGGACTGTTATCCTTACTGTGTTGTTATTGTTGATGCTCGTAACTTTAACAAATTTACTTGAAGATATTATTGTTTTTTAAATAATTTCTATTCCATATTATTTCATTTTCCTACTACTCAATAAGTTATTTTTACCATTTATTTAGTTTTCATATATTTTCATATCTTAATATTCATGTTTTTTAATTCATAGAGTAGCTTACCTTTTATTGCTTTTATGCTGTGCGTAATGTTCAATATTGATACTTGATAATATGATGATCAAGAAAAAAAAGAAGAAAAAAACAGCTCGAATTAACAAGAAAAACATTGACAAAAAATATTATTCCCAAGTTCTTGAAAACTCTGCTTAATGTTTTAGCCTTTGGAAAATCAAGCTTACTTGACATTATAAATTCATGCTTCATCGCTGTAGGAATTATTCTGACAAATAAAACTAAATAATTTAATGAATGCATCTTAGGCAGTTATATAATTGAATAATTCGGAATTTAAAATGTATTAGTGACAGTAATCAAGTTCAAATTGTGATAGTGAATAAGTTGGAGATATATATAAATGACCTTGGCAATGAACATAATTAGACAACTGGTTTATTTTCTATGCACAAAAAAAAAAAAAAAATATGCGGAGAAAATTAAAAGTTAATTCCTTTTTTACTATAGTACGAAATAAATGTTAATGCTACTCTTAAGATTATACATATAAAGAAATGCTAACTTATAGAATCTAAATTTTATTAGTTTTACGTTTGTTCTTTATATTTCTCTACGTAGAGATAGAAGTCTTCGAGTTCATCTACCCAAACACGTCCTAAGAAGACAAATAGAATTGATTAAATGAAATAAACTTAGAAGTGATTCTTGTACGATAAGGACGCTCGGGCATGGAAGGGGGGGAGAGGGGATTAGGATGGCCAGCGTTCTTGCTGGTGTTATTATTATTATGTGTGACTGTTCGTGCCTAGTTATTGGAATTGCCTGTGACATTAACACGAAAGTCTCCCATTAAGGTTATCTTCATCAGCATCTGCAGATGTTATCTCTTTTGATTACATTGACTCTATATACTCTCGTCATTGTTCCTTAATGGCGGTGGACCGAAAAAGTCGAGGTGGTTAACTTTGGAGGAGATTCTACACGAGAGAGAGAGAGAGAGAGAGAGAGAGAGAGAGAGAGAGAGAGAGAGAGAGAGAGAGAGAGAGAGATAATTTTATCACAATTCCAAAGAATAGCGTCCTATCATTTTAAACAGTGTAGATTTTTAATCATATACAAACTTTACTTAAATTATTTATTATGAAAGGTAAGGGCTACCAGGCACATGAATTTGATTATTTACTAAGGAAGCATGCATAGATTATATATATGAAGTATTTACGAATAAATGAATGTATATATATATATATATATATATATATATATATATATATATATATATATATATATATATATATATATATGTGTGTGTGTGTGTGTGTTGTGTGTGTGTATGTTTGTGTAAATAAGACCTTTCCCATTCCTTCTTATTTATCATTATTATTATTATTATTGTTATTTTTGTTATTATTGTTATTATTGTTATAACTAGCTATGCTACAACCCTAGTTGGAAAAGCAAGATGCTATAAACCCAAGAGCTCCAACAGGGAAAAATAGCCCAGTTAGGAAAGGTAATAAGGAAATGAATAAAAGATATAAGAAGTAATGAAAAATTAGAATATTTTAAAAACATTGACAACATTAAAACATATATTTGATATGTAAACTATAAAATGACTTATGTAAGCCTGTTCAACATAAAAACATTTGCTGCGATTTTGAACTTTTGAAGTTCTACTGATTCAACTACCAGATTAGGAAGAACTATTTTATCAACAAGATAACTAAAACGATTGTACTTTTCCATGATTAATAGGTTATTTGATTTTAGTTAATTCCTCTGCGACAATTTACCTTTGTTAGAAATTCGTCCTCGGAATTTTACACGGTGAAAAAAAAAATTGCTGAAACTAGAGGCAATAACTCGCATGGCTTATTCCGTGAGCAGTTGATGTGTATTATTCTGACTGGATGTTTTGTAATCGTTCGTAATAAATTTATCACTCTTAATAACATACAGATTCTCTCTCTCTCTCTCTCTCTCTCCTCTCTCTCTCTCTCTCTCTCTCTCTCTCTCTCTCTCTCTCTCTCTCTCTCTCTCTCTCTCATTTTATCTGTTGTTTAGTTTGTTTGCAGGAAAATCTGCCTTACGAGATTTACTAAATGAGACAATTATATTGTCGATTAATATGACGCTTTTCTTTCAAGATGTGAAAAGCGGTTCAATTCAAAGGAACACAAGATAGAAAATGGTAGTTTGTTGCGTTTTCTACCTTGGTTTACATTGAACATGATTAAGTTTAATCCTGTAGAGGTATTTTGTGGATATTATTCAAAATTTTCTACATCATTGAAAAATGATGTTGCATCTTGATATTTATTTTCCAGGTACGTATTCAGTAACATGTGCAATATATTTATCATACCGTTCCATATAAAAGTTATATTTCGATCGTTTTATAAGTATAACTTTGTAAATGGAACTTTTTTTTCCATGAAAATTCCTGTATTATGCTACTCATGAAAAATAAAAAAGCTTTACGTATTGTATTTTGCTTAATGTAATATTTGTAATAAATTGTATATTCATGTTAGGACTTATACACTCGTGGAAATGTATTTAAATTATGTACACTATTACAGTACGTCATATTTAATTCTCATATTAACTATACATGTATACGTACACACATGCACATATTGTTGAACTGTCAAATACTCGATATTTTGTTTTTTAATGGAATAATTTTATAATCTAAGAGAGAAAGATTGGGGTTGGAGGTTAGGATCTCTTTAGAACCCACCTAAAAGAGAGCCATTATTTAAAAAGGCAAGGATTATGTCGTGCCAATTTTTCAAGCGATAAAAATTCTGTCGTGCGCGCGTGACCGTCGGCATTGTCATTGCCCCATGTGGACCCCTGGTCTCCCCCCAAACCCCCCAATATCCGCCTTTTCCCCAAATGGATTGTCTTCTTGGAAGTCAAAGGTGCTTTCCACTAACAATCATAATAACAAATCTGTGACCAAAAAGTCCTACAAGTCACCCCCCCTCCCCCCTAAAAAAAGTCCCAAGAGTCACCAGAAAGTCCCAACAATAGCTAGATTAAAGAACGGCCAAATATGCAGTGGTTGAAGCTCCGCAGACTCCATAATTAGCCATAAGTCATGTCGGTTTTGGCGGCCGAGAAAGAGGATTGGCAGTGACCCCGAGTTACCAGAGATAATCCGCTCCTCGGTCCGGTCCTCCTCACGCAAACGCTGCTATTATCAATAATTGTTGATCTTGTCACATAATTCGTAACCTTGTCGCATAATCATCCCGGTCAGAGACAAGAGGAGAGTATTGCGAGGTTGGGGAGAGGGAGAGCCGGAGGGAGAGGGAGGGGGAGAGTGGGTGTCGGCGATGCGGAATAAGATTGCTCCTTCTCCTCCTCATTTATTCCGTCTTCTTTTATTCTTCTTTTGCCGCAGGATTTTCTTCTTTTTCTTTTTTTTCTGTTGCTCATTTCCGGGTTTACTTTTAATCTCTTTTTTTTTTTTTATTAGCAGTGACCACAATTATTTTATCTTATGTCTTTTATGACCTCATTGATCGTTGGTTATTTGCTCCTATTTGATCCTATCTTACCTCTCTTATACCTTCAAATCTTTTTCTCTTATCCTGATGTGCTACATAACACCTTTTTATGACACATTATCAACATTAGTTTTTGTTTTACTGTTATCATTTTTTGTGCATCTTTTGCTTGCTTTTCCCCTTCATCCCATTTGTCCTGGTTTCTCTCTCTCTCTCTTTCTCTCTCTTTTAACCCCCCCCCCTCCACCTCTCCTCTATGTCCCCCCTCCTCCTGTTAATTGAAGGATGCAGAAGTCCCCCAAAAATCATCTCAGCGGTCCATGCCTTCCATCACCCCCAAATGCTGACACTCCCTCACTCCCTTCATAGGATCGGCATCTGCAATTAGACCCTTCATTCCTTAAGGACAACATCATGTCCTGCGCCCAGCACCGCATCCAATGGCTTTGACAATCAAAGAATCGAGAGTATTTTGTTTGCGTCTGAGCGATAGAGCATCGATTCGCATTATCGAAGCCGAGTCCCACTGGGAATCGTAGCGACTCAGAACCAGCTGGGAAAAGTGCACGTGATATTGGACCTTATGTCACAGCATCATTAAGACGCGAACGATCCGGTTTTCCAGTATGTGGGTTAGGCCGTTATAGCACGCACCGGCGGGCATCCCTTGTACCAATTGCTATGTAAAGTACGCAATTAATACCAGCAGGGCCGCACACTTGTAATCAGGCCCGATAATTTGTTCGTAGAATTGCCACCCTCTAGTTCATTGAGCAAACTGCAGATTCGTTCGCACAAAAAGGGGGTTATGAAAAAGATAACTTTATGACTTTGGTGTGGCTACTGGCTGTTACAAATATGTATGTATATTTATATATCACTCCCTGCAAAGGACAATTGTCGTAAACCAGACGAGGGAAATAGGAATGCGTCTTGGGGTGACGTTTTTTCTGTCATAAATTAAAACGAAAGATTCTTGACAGCTGGACGAACTTGACCAATGCCATGATAGAATCTAAGACAAACACACCCCGCAAGACACTTAAATGCAGAACCTCTTAAGGATGTCAAGATAATGTAAGCTTAGTGACGCCTGTTAATAGAGATAGTTTTCCCTTATTCCCAAAATGTTACTCCTATGATCAATTGAGCCGCAGGTATTTGCTAAAAATTTCAACACGTGCATGCAGTCAAAAACTTAAGAACATCTACAAAACGATAATGAGTGGAGTAAAAAGGGAAATGAATTCCAAGACCTTCTTCTGTTAACTTATTGGATCGGCAAAGGTCACGACAATTTTCACATTTTTCCTTACCTGCGATAGAAAGGGTCCGCGCACCCCCACGTCTCGATGTGGTCTTGGAATGACGCCACCGCCATGGGTAGGTAAATCTCCATCATCTGAAAATATACCAAATATTTTGACAACATTCGACACGAGCGATCAGATGCCGGAATGGTGCTTGATGTGCTCGCCGCCAGGGGGATGCAAGTCTCGAAGTCTACCTCGGTGCGAAATTCGCTGTATCATCTCTTATACAGTGTTGGACCATATATGGTCACAAGGCGGCGAGTTTCGATATATTAAAGGAAGCGATGTCCCCATATCCTTTGATTGTGGTCGCCTTGCTCGAGAATCAGATCACATGGGGGATAAGTCCTTCTTAAACACTGGTTGGTGGAATCACGTTCGATAATTACAATATATTTATTGAACCGTCCTTACAGGTATTACTGACGCAACAGGTGGCTCCACCAACCGGCCTGTAATGAAAAATGACTCAAAAAGGAGGGGAATGCTCAATGTTTTTATCAAATGAATTTTGAATCTATTCTGTTATATGGAATTGGCTGAAAAAGTATACATCACTTCAACTATGTAAATATGTAAATTTTTAATTTGGGCATTAATTTTTTTTTTAACTCTATGGGTTTGTATATATTTGTGGGATTGCGACAATACTGTAATTTAATAGTATTGAGGCGGGTTGAAAGTTATCATTCACTTATCACGTACAGTACATATGGCAAGTCATGGTTGACCCTCGTTCAAGGTATTGTCTGGAATACAGGTAAATTTGGGTTAAAAGTTATTTAATTTTAATCAACTGGTATAGTTTTTAGTTTAAAAATTTACTTTGTTTATTAATGGGACTTGGAAATTATATGACGCCTGTAGGGTATAATCGGGCACACTATTCTGTTATTTCTCTTCCTCTTGTTTTGTTAAACTTTTTATAGTTTATATATAAAATAATTATTTTAATATTGTTACTGTTCTTCAAATATTTTTTTTCTTGTTTTCTTTCCTCACTGGGCTGTTTTCCCCATTGAGGCCTCCTTGCTTATACCTGCTTCTCCAACTAGGGTTGTAGCTTAGCAAGTAATGATAATAATATAGGAACAGCGGTTCCATTGAACATTATTTACATGAATTGTATCATAATTATTTTATTAGTGGCTGCAATGGAGCTCTTTGCAATTGCAGGGAAGAGAAATCATAATTATATTGAAAATATTATTTTGTGAAACTGATTATATGATATGTAAAGATTACTTAAATGTTTATATTTGTATAATGATCACTGTTGATACTATTTGTATTTAAACGCCGGTAGGCCGCAAATTATACGCAAGAACAAATTTAATTATATGAAGGTACATTGATGAACAATTTATTTGATTTGATTACACAGTCTTACATTGCCTTTCATACTTTTCACGTACACTTGTTATTATTATTATTATTATTATTATTATTATTATTATTATTATTTTTATTATTATTATTATTATTATTATTATTATTATTATTATTATTATTATTATTATTATTAGCTAAGCACAATCCTAGCTGGAAAATCAAGATGATATAAGCCCAAGGGCTCCAACAGGGAAAATAGCCCTGTCAGGAAAGGAAATAAGGTGATAAATAAATGATATGAGAAATAATGAACAATTAAAATATTTTAAAAACAGTAACAACATCAAAACAGGTATTTCATATATAGCCTATAAAAAGACTCATGTCAGCCTCTACAACTTCCACCTTGTTTATGTGCGGAAGTGACTTTTCTCATGTAAAATCTGTTTTCATATAATGAAAATAGCTATGAATCATTTGGTTTTAGTGGATACAGTCACACACATAACATAAAAAATAACGAACGTTATATCAGTCTTTGAAAACAAGAATCGAGCTTTAGTTTCCATTCTTTTCTAGTTGTCATATGGTTAATAATATACTGTATAAGTTTGTAAGTAATGTTACATGAATTACTGCTAAAGAAACAAAGTTCCAAACATGAATTAATAGTTTTTGACAATAAATGCAGTCTATTGGGAGTTAATTAAGTTTGGTTGTATTACAAGTTCTTACGGAACCACGAAGAAATCCATCTGGTAATTATTGCTAAAAAATATTCTCTCTCATATTAAAAAACTAACAGTTTTCAAAGTAATTAATATCAACATGAATTTTTGACAAATCCATCAACTTTACTTTCGTATCAATTGGAAGTTTGGTGATTCCAAAAACTTTGTAATATTGATAATTTCTTTTTTTATGTGAAGATTGTATTTTTCTTTTTAGTAATATGTTAATGTTCGTTCAAGTACACAGACTCATATATATATATATATATATATATATATATATATATATATATATATATATATATATATATATATATATATATATATATATGTATATGCATACATATAGTATATCCATGTAGCTACTAATCAAGAGTGATTATTACTTTTACTGTCTTTGTTACAGATGTGTATATGTCTATGTTTGTTCTAATGCTCTTACTCTTATGTGTGTATATATATATATATATATATATATATATATATATATATGTATATATATATATGTATATATATATGTATATATATATGTATATATATATATATATATATATATATATATATGTATGTATATATATATATATATAAGTAAGCGCATTAAAACGAACATAAACATACACATCTATAACAAAAACAGTACAAGAATTAATTTCTCTTGATTAGTAGCTACATGGATATACTACATGTATGCATATGCATATATATATATGTATATATATATATATATGTATATATATATATATATATATATATATATATATATATATATATATATATATACTGTATATATATATATATATATACAGTATATATATATATATATATATATATATATATACAGTATATATATATATATATATATATATATACTGTATATATATATATATATATATATATATATATATATATATATATATATACTGTATATATATATATATATATATATACACACACAGTATACCCACTTAATTACTAACAAAGAATATTGATACCTTTCTCCAATCGGCTTCGAGTTATTGAGTTATGAATACAATAATTGATTAATTATATTGCTAATGTACATTTACTACATATTGGTCTTTTGTCACCAAAATAGATTCTGGAAGCATCAGTGCGAGATACACTTATCAGTTACTTTCATGGAATATATACAGTATATATATATATATATATATATATATATATATATATATATATATATATATATATATATATATATATAAAATGTCGCTGAGCCTTCAGAAATACAATTAAATTGTATAAAGACAGCTTGCTCATTCCTTTCATAGTAAGTAATGTATCTACGAGAGGAAGCTACACTTGTAATTATAAATAACAGATGTCTTTACTTTGTAAGCATGCAAAGCTACATAAGAAGCGTTCATAATTAAATCAAGATATAGTGTTTCATTTACTTCGGATCATATCTAAAGAAAAACATTATTTTATTAATATCCAAGAAAACTTTCTTTTACATGATTTATGTATACTTAGGCTGTCATTTTATTCCTCAAACATTTATTTTGATAACAGGAATAGCCGTAAGAATGATAGTGAAATTAGATTTATTAAGTCACATCTTTGTGAAATACTTTCTTAAATCCCTTTTTAATAAGGAAATACAATTTCATTTAAATTTACTTAACAATTGATAGATCATCCTCTCCAGATGATTTGTATTCTCGTATACTGAGAATGCAAGATTCCTTGCAACATCTGTTGGTAAACAGTTAATCCCAAATGTGCTGTAACTTTCTTTTAAAGAATCAAACGATTTTCCTTTTTTAAAATTTTGTATT
>NC_090764.1:12990409-12992909 GCF_036898095.1 Palaemon carinicauda
TCTGCATTAGCGCATCATGAAGTACTAACGCTGTGTGACCATTAAAGAGATGATTAAACTCCAGTATTTGTCCGCCAAAGGGATGTTGGATTGTTCTTTCATAACACCGACAAATGGCATCGGAGTGTGGGTGCGCTGCTCCTTGGATGTCCAACAGGTTTATTAAGTAACCCTTCATATCTTCATATTTCAAAAGTATGCAAATCTAATCTTAATAAAGAAAGATAGAGAAATTAGCTATGCTATAAACAGCTATATTAATTTTCGATTAAATTTTAATATTATGTGTTTAGAGCCCGTTTTTAATTTTTTGTTCGTATTAAAGAGGTTTTGCCAGAATCGCGTGGCTTGTCGATGTAAATAAAGCAGCGGTTCTCGGCCTATCCTCAGTCTGTATTTGTGTTATAGGTCTATTATGACGGTTTGCCTTACAGCCGCATTCATCACCTTCCTTAATTTCATGCCTGTTATCCTCTCCTGTGCTGTATATCATTTTGATGAATTTCCCTCATTTTGAAAAAATTTCTCTCTCTCTCTCTCTCTCTCTCTCTCTCTCTCTCTCTCTCTCTCTCTCTCTCTCTCTCTCAAACCATGGTATTTTTAAGCTTGATATTATCAAATTTAATAATGAAATCAAACAATAATTTCTCATCGCATAAGATTGGCTCTCTCTCTCTCTCTCTCTCTCTCTCTCTCTCTCTCTCTCTCTCTCTCTCTCTCTCTCTCTCTCTCTCATTACTTAGTTGCTTTTCCTCTTGTTTTCATTTACATCTCGTTCATTTCAAGATACCTATAATTTATTCCTAGTTTCTCTTCTCTCTCTCATTACTTAGTTGTTTTTCCTGTTGTTTTCCCATATTTCTCATCCATTGTAAGATATCTATAATTTATTCCTAGTTTCTCTTCTCTCATTTACTTCTTATCCATATTAAGATATCTATAATTTATCCCTAGTTTCTCTTCTCTCTCTTTATCATTACATAGTTGCTTTTCCTCTTGATTTCATTTATTTCTTATCCATATTAAGATATCTATAATTTATCCCTAGTTTCTCTTCTCTCTGTCTCTCTCTCTCTCATTACTTAGTGGTTTTTCCTCTTGATTTCATTTATTTCTCATCCGCTACAAGCTACCTTTAATTTATCCCTAGTTTCTCTTCTCTCTCTCTTTACATAGTTGTTTTTTCTCTTAATTTCATTTATTTCTCATCCAATGTAAGATAGCTATAATTTATCCCTAGTTTCTCCTCTCTCTCTCTCTCATTACATAGTTGTTTTCCTCTTGATTTCATTTACTTATCCATATTAAGATATCTTCAATTTATCCCTCGTTTCTCTTCTCTCTCTCATTACATAGTTGCTTTTCCTCTTGATTTCATTTATTTCTCATCCACTGCAAACTACCTATAATTTATCCCTAGTTTCTCCTCTCTCTCTCTCATTACATAGTTGCTTTTCCTATTGATTTCATTTATTTCTCATCCACTACAAGCTACCTATAATTTATCCCTAGCTTCTCGTCAAGTAAAGTGGCATAGTACCTAGTGATGATCACTGCTAGGAATTATTCATCACCTACCGACCGACTCTTCCTCGAACCCACAATCCCTTCTTCAGGAAAGTCTTGGATTAGGTTTTATATATCATGATGGCGGAGGTTTCAGTAATCGAGTTGGGAGTTAATTGCTAATTTCACGGCGGCCGTACGGTAAGCTAGATGTGTACGTAAGTTCTTGATTTATTATGCATGTTACAATCTCATGCAGACCGGTTTAACCATGAGGACCTCCTGATTAATGTAATTAGTGTAATTAGTATGATGATAGTGGGAGACTGCGGTCCAGTTCGTAGCCGCCAGCGGTCAGGAGAAGCCCAGTTTAATAATCGCCTGCGTAATTCAGCGATGCGGTCGAGAGGCCCGGAGACGCCGGTAATTGTTTGCCTTAGCTGACTCCGCACACACACACACACACACACACACACATACACAGGCCCCTCTTCCACCCCCTTCCCCCCTCCCTTATCCCAATTCCACAGCCCCTAACCTCGACACCCTTCTATCACAGCAGCAACCCCCATCCCAACCCCGCCGCCCTCAGAATCCCTTGCAGACCAACCGTGCAACCTCCCTGGAACCCACGGTCCATCTCTTTCTGGAATACCCGTCGACCAATTTCCAGCTATGCGGCCTTCAGTGGTAGCAGCGACCGAGCGGACAAGCGCTTCTTAAAGAGACCTTGATGACAATCGCGCCCTTTGCAAGGACACTTGTCTATGTGCCAGGGAAGGCATCTATCGAAATGGGATTATGGGGCATGAGGTGGGAGGATTCTTACGGACACCTGTATGAGCAATGGAATGATCCCTCTATTGCTGTGATCTTCGACCACCCAGCTCGTCATTTCAGCCGAGACCAGAGGGGACTCATCTGCAGTAGCAGCAGCCTCCAGACTGGCGTAAAAACGGTGGTGATGAGACAGAGAGTGAGCCCCCATCGTCTA
>NC_090764.1:12997909-13018378 GCF_036898095.1 Palaemon carinicauda
TCAGTTATACCAGAACCTCGAGAGGCAAACTGCTGATGAGGACGCGAAGTCATATATTGACCAACCCATCTGGTGCCTTTTTTTTTTTTTTTTTTTTTAATCTTGATTTGCGTTACAGGGCATAGGCCATTTATTTGAATATTTAACATTCAATTATCATAAAGATAAGTTTAAGAGTGGTTCGGAGGTGGGTACAAGAAGGAGTGTGGGTACGAGGAGACGTCGATGATAAAGCATCCGACGTAAATACAATATGTATGATTAAAAAGTCACAATAATAAAGCGTTGAGCTCAATAACACTTGATATAATGCCACCCCCCGTTGAGTTCCGTGGGTCCTGTCCGTTTAAAACAGCAGAGGGGTTGGTGGGAGGGGGGAATTATTCTAGCTGAAGCACCACCCCTCCCTCATCTTCAAAGTTTCTTGAGAAATACGCAAGTGCGATTGCGAGAGGGGTGGGGGGGGGGGGATTAGGCTTGTTTGTTGAATAAGAGTTGCTAATTTCCCGAAGTAGATTTTTTTTTTTATAAGATTTGGTTTGGTTATATTTTTTTTCTAGTTTGTTTTAATTAAATTTTCCATGATTAATTTTACACTGGTAATATTTTTTGGTTCTTTTCTATGAAATTTGGTTTGGTCATATTTTTTCTAGAATTTATATTAATTAAAGTTTCCAGAATTTATTTTACACTGGTATTAAAGCAGTAAATAGATTCAGATGAAGGTTTGTGTTGCAATGATAGTCATATAAATGTAAATAAATGGTAATAGTTAGCATACTGAAAAAAATAATTGCCCTTTAAATTGGAGGTATAAATTACAATATTTTCATGGCCGCATGCTCGTATATTTCTTCAGAATCATCTGCTGCCTAATAATTGTAGTTACAATATTTTTTTTTTCTCACTGAAATTCGACTTATTGTTCCCCTAATGTTCTTAAAAAAAAAAAGAAAAAAAAAGTATTGTCCATCCATCATTTCTATAATTGTGTGACAGGCAGTTACTCCTTTTCGAACTCTCGTTCCATAATCATATATATGACACATGATTATTTATATACCATGATTACCAAATTATTATTCGTTCAGAGCAGTCATTCAAATTAATCCTAATATTACAATAATTACTAAAATCACACCAAAACTGTTATTGGCTCTTCCTTTTCAAGCTACAGCACAAACAAGCATTCTCTTCCAACTACCCTATAGTAATGATTGAACAAACATTCCCTCACTAAAGTAGTATTTGCCTTTAAATTTTATGCACTTCTTTCTTCTTGTTTGGGCCAGCCTTTTAAAGGTCTCTCATACCTACAAAAACTCCCAATTTATGCACCCCTTCACTTTTTCCTCTTCCTTTTCTCCACATGATCAAGGCATGTTCAAAACATCCTCCCTTTTTGTATACAAGCTGCCTTTTTGGGAGATATTTCTTTACTCATTACACCGCATACAACTCATCTCAGAATGCTATTTTATCGCCATTTTCCATTTTTTTTCGCTAAAGGGAATGGGTTAAATATACTTCACCTTTCACAGAGCTCATCTACCTTCCTTTCTTTTTATAATATATTTACTGACACATTGTATATATGTATGAGGACTTTGCCATTAGCAGTGTCAATTGTTCCGTCTTTGTGCTCATTAACGTAATCCCCCCCCTCTCTCTCTCTCTCTCTCTCTCTCTCTCTCTCTCTCTCTCTCTCTCTCTCTGTATATATATATATATATATATATATATATATATATATATATATACATATATATATATATGTTTCTTTCTTATGATATACATTTTAACATAATGTATATATTTTTGAGAACTTTCCCATTAGCAGTCTCAATTGTCCCGTCTTTGTGTTCTTCGACGCATATATATATATATATATATATATATATATATATATATATATATATATATATATATATATATATCTGTCTGTGTGCGTGTGTGCATTCACAGAAATAGCTTGGAATCCACAGGTTAATAAGTGCTTCTACCGGACACAATCACTTTGACTCATGATTTTATATATATATATATATATATATATATATATATATATATATATATATGTGTGTGTGTGTGTGTGTGTATGTGTGTGTGTGTTCAGAGAAATAGCTTGGGATCAATTGGTTAGTGAGTGCCATCTTGTTTTTGTCCGAAACAATCCACTTGTCTTCATGATTTTATCCAGAAACAAGTTCGACTTTAAACGTATGAAATAAACTCCTAGTAAGCATTACATGTGATTTTCGGAATAATTAACTTTTATGAATTCCCAAAGCCTCTTTTGAAAGTAACGAAGCTTGTCGATAATGATCATCTGTATGATACAGCACTTCTTAAATGTGATTGTCATGTAAACCATGTCATTTGGGTTAATTAAATGATTTCTGTTAATGGCAAATGTTTTTCGTCACACTAACAACCATTTCTTTCCTAGTTTGTACAAAAACCAATACACACACGCATACGTGCGCGCGCACACACGTATGTAGGTTTATATTTATTTATATATTTGTTTATATCTATCTATTTATAATATATCAATATGTATATGCATATATATATATCTATATACATATATATATATATATATCTATATACATATATATATATATATATATATATATATATATATATGTGTGTGTGTGTGTGTGTGTGTGTTTATATGTGAATATATTTCTTAATATCTATTTATCTATCTAAAATATACTGAGATACATAAAATCTTTATGATTAATGTGATGTATTCTATATTTTCCTGGATTTCATAACTCCCGAATGAAATGTTTTATACGAATTTAGAAATTTCGTCTATCTGTGTTTTGAATAAAATCCCACCCATTATTCAGCTGTCTTTTGAAAAAGATTATCCATGGCTATTTATTATCTGTATGGGTGTAGTATATCCAGAAGTTAATAAAACTAAAAGGTGTAAAGTTTTTTGAAGGAAGGTGGCTGTAGATAGTGGTGAATGACATGCTTCCGGATGTAACAGTGTTAAATAAAAAAACGAAGAGAAACTATAGAAATTTGGTAAAGATTTAAAGTGGACTTATGAGGAGAAAGCGGAAAGTTAATGAGTAAAACTAAAGCTATGGTAGTAAATTAAAATTAGAAAGATAAACAGGAGACGTTAATATGAGCTAGAGAAGGAAAGAAGTAGTTGATTGATGCAGCTACTTTGGAGAAATGTAGTGGATGAGGGTAAGAAGAAAGCAGGGTCACATAATATTGGAGCAAAGTTGTGCAAGAGAAGAGGAATATCTCGAAGCTAAAGTCTGAATTCATCGATTATGAAAGTCAAGGGAAAGAAATATAGTTGTAACTGATAAGATGAATTATGTTTGTAGTATATTTGAAATTGTAACGATCGTAAGCGTGACCAACATTGAGAAACGAGGGAGTGTATAAGGGTTATTGTAGGCGAATAGATGTGTTTTATTTTATGTTTGGTTATGTACTGTGGAGGATAATTCGCCAGGGATTTTTTTTATTTTAATTTTTTATAACATTAAGAGGAGGGATGGAGGTAGAGGGGTATGCCTAGAAAGTGTTGGCAGGATAACGTGAGAGAAGTATTGGAAAGGCAGGTATTCCACAATCATGTGTCGAGAAAATTCGTTTAAAATGAAACGTGAATGCTACTGCAATTGATGCGAACATTTGACGCTATGCAGTAGATTTAGAAGTTACCCTGAATAGTTATATTTTGGAATTCAGCTTGGTGTTTATATGTGCATAAGGACATCTCTCCATGTATATTTCCGGAGGGTAGAAAAGGAGCAGGTAATCTTTAAAATATTCGCATGAATATTTTTTTTCCGTTTCCTGAACGTATGCGTAGCTTTAAAAATAACGTACTTCTTACTGTTTGTCATAATTACCACAGAGTGCACGACTCAAGTGCATTGCTCACTTTATCAGAATATCGAAATAATTTTTGAGTAAGGAAGGGGTATGATTCTTTTTGCTTTATTCAACAGTTAGTGTCGAACAGGGAATTTTTCTGCCGCAGACGATTAGATTATAGGATTTCAGGACAAGAAAAAAATGATATTTGTCCTTGTAATCTTTTCTGACTTTGGTATGGTTTTGCAGAATATTATCTACAAAAGTTATGGCAATATCATATTACTGAATAATAGTCATTCAGTTGGCTGCGCACCACGAAAAATGAATTGAAAGATGCACTTTTGATGATAAAACTAGTTTTTACCTAGTTTCACTGCAAAACTAAGGCAGTTATATGGTAATCTCGATTGACAATCACCGTATTGATAAACCAACATAACCGCATGGGTTCATACAATCTTTTGGTAATATCGTGATGGTGTTGCCTTATCGACGGTAATAATGAACCCTCTCGTGTATATACAGTACATGACATTAATATTTGTTTACCTTTTATTGAATCATTCTTTATAGTATTCATTACTAGTTACGCTTGTATAAAAAAGAAATATTTACATGCTGATGTTTCATACCATCTATGTGTTTTTTATTTCCGGGGAATGATGTGTGTGTGTGTGTGTGTGTGTGTGTGTGTGTGTGTGTATATATATATATATATATATATATATATATTGATAAAAAATTCTCGTAAGCTTGAATGTATATAAGGACTGTTAACATTAATATCATTTGCATAAAAAACATAAAGCGGCTGCAATTCATTGTTTAGACAATACAAAGGAGAAAGAAATACAAAATTATCTAAAAATGTTGAGGTGGTTTGGTAGGTTGAAATTATGTAAAGTGATCAATTAGGAATTACACGAATCAATTGTCACATGAACTATTATATGTCCGGGGTATTGTAATGTGAATAAAGCCTGTGTTATTTAGGTACATGTAGCCAATTATTCATGCGGAAAATATTAAAGTACGGTATGAATAGACGAGTGATGCATCTCTCTCTCTCTCTCTCTCTCTCTCTCTCTCTCTCTCTCTCTCTCTCTCTCTCTCTCTCTCATGCTAAGTGCTCTTCATTACTATAGCTCTTTATGAAATACCCCAAGCTTCTTACTGGTTAGGAGTATGGTCTCAAAATTTATTAATCCCTACCCAAGGCTTCTTACTGGTTAGCAGTATGGTATTAAAAGATATTACTTTTCGGGAGTTGAAATTGAAGCCACATTCCTAATGCAAGAAGGTCACTGGTAGATCAGTGGTCTTGGTATAGGTTAGTAATGAAAGACTCAATATCAGAATTGTTGAATCATTTTTTTCTCGCTGAATCATTTTTTCTCGCTTGTGACTGACGTTTCTTTTGTCGAAGGAAATGTTAGAAGCTTATTGCATGTTACTCGTTGTTCTTGAGAACTTTTTAATGTATCAAAGGTCACGCAACATAAGCACTTATATCCATCAACATCAACCACTGCCATCAACAAAACAACACCGTGAAAAAAAAAAGTAGGAAAAAACTAAATACGAAAGTCACTTTAATCATCACCCAGAAGCAATGCACATTTCGAGAAGCCACGGGAAATAACCCGTGTTTAATTACCAGGAAATAGCCAAATGTTACGTCGATTGGCTTGTTAAACCTTGTAATTCAAGACAGCGAGTTGCATTGTTCCAATGGTTTGCGTTAATTACAAATCCGAAGAGCGTTCAGGCGACCACAGCCTTCGCAGGATTTCGCCAAATGTCCCATTTCAGTCGTCGCGTCATTTGGGATTCGACGATCTAGATTTACTTGATTGCAATGATTGCGATCAACGGGTGCAATATCTAGATTACCTTGATTCATTTACCGTAATTACTGTCATCAGATGTAATTACCAAAAAAAAAAAAAAAAAAAAAAAAAGATCAGGAAGACAACGCGGAGGAAGCGCAGTGAATTTCCTTGTGTTCCTCTTGTGTTCCTCTTGTATAACAGCTGGGCTTTTATCATTATGATTATCATTAGTGAGGACGATTGTGTTTGGTCGGCATTCATTGGTAGTATTAGTATTTGCTATTTTTTCCCCCCTTTTTTTAGTTTAAATCAGCAGAGTTCGACGAACTGATGAATTCCTCCTCCTACTGAAGAGTTAATATTACGTATTGGGAAAGAATGAATCTCTCTCTCTCTCTCTCTCTCTCTCTCTCTCTCTCTCTCTCTCTCTCTCTCTCTCTCTCTCTGTCTTTCTTTGTAACTGGAGAGGACAAATTTTGTATTGTCGATAAGGTATACAGGGCAAGTTAGGTGATATGTTGTTATTTTACAAATCCATACGGATTGAATGTATATGAATGCTTTATAATATTCAGTAATTCTTTGTGAAAGAAATATAAATATGAAGAACTTAAATATAATTCAGAGCGATCTAAAGTATTAGGATTCCAGCAGTTATTTACTATAAATTTCCTGATTCTATAAAAGTATGATTCTTGTATCTGCACATAGGTACGCGTCTCATCGATGGTCGTAATCCGCTTCACTAAAGTTCATATGGTATGAACACAGTGAATGAAGTAAAAAATTTACTATGCAGCAATATCAAAATATTATGACTGCTTTCTTGAGGTAATGATTTGATCTTAATTTCAATACTTTTGTACTGGACCCATCTTAACGACCTTTTATCGAAGTAAAAAAAAAATGCTTATTTCCAATTATAATTGTTCCCTATATAACTGCCTCTTTATTTGAAATAATTTTTATATATCTAGGACGTTATGATAGAAAAAATGGAAAAAGCATTAATCATACAAAGAGAGAATATAAACTCCACTTTAGCAAGGTCAGAATGTGCTAGATGCTTAGTCCGCGCTGTTTTTGGAATCTACAGTGTACTGCTCCCTATGTTAGCTTAGGTTAGGATGTAAATCCCATTTGGTAAAGGTTTAACTGTTCTCCAAAATTAGATAGGATGTAGGACACGGTTTCTTGTGAGATTTAATAAAAAGCTTTAGCTTGTGTTATGTTAGGAAAAGTTAGGCTTGGATGTGTTATAAAAATTTTTGCCAAAGGTTGAGTGTGGGGTTGGGAGGCTTGGGGAATAAGCTAACCCTGCTCAGGTAAGGCTATGGACGCAATGCTTTTTATTTTCTTTAAAAAGAACTTGCGGAGTTTTCTGTATTTTTTTTCTTGTAAAAAACTTTTTCATTAAGTTTTCAAATCATATCAAAAAGTAATATGAAATTTATTTTGTTCTGTTAATTTGCCAAAGCGTCACCTTATAGTAATTTCCTGATTTTAAAAGATCGTGAAACATTGTTGGCTCTGTACTAGACAGTTTTACGGCACTGTTCAATATCTCTCTCTCTCTCTCTCTCTCTCTCTCTCTCTCTCTCTCTCTCTCTCTCTCTCTCTCTCTCTCTCTCTCTCTCTCTCTCAGTATAGATATTACAATCCGTCTTGCCAAGCAATAAAGTGGACAAGGATGGGAGCAAGCAAGACATCTCAAGGCTATAAATACTCCTAGATAAGTAAAGTTATAAAGAGTCTTTCTTAGTTAAGGTGACACTCAGCTTGGCTTTTAAATGAAGGATGGCGTGAAATGCTGAAATTTTCACTTGAATCTTTCTTTCTCCGAACATCAATATTTTACACTAATCTGTAACATCTCATAATTACCACCTGTTAACCTTTTTACATAAAAACATAGAATACTGCATAATACACACCCTATTCACAAACTTTTTTTTTTTTTTTTTTTTTTTTTTTTTTCACAAACTTTCAATCATCATCTTTCATTTCCAGTCTTTTTATCACCACTATATTAAAAGATTATTCTAAGATAATTAAAAAAAGCAATTCTGATCAGACTCCTCCTTTTACACCGTATCAGTCATTCTCCTGTTTCATATCCGAACCTTTTATAATCAATCGCTTTTGATTGTAATTACATGTAACTTAGTCATCTTCTATACCATGGTCTTCCACTGTCTTGGGTTAGAGTTCTCTTGTTTTGAGGGTACCCTCAGGCGCATTATTCTGTGTCCTTATTTCCTTTCCTCACGGGTCTATTTTCCCTCTTGGAGCCCTTCGGCTTATAGCATCATGCTCTTCTAACAAGTGTTGTAGCTTAGCTTGTAATAATCATAATGATAATAAATAATAATATTAATAAACAGAGTAACTTTTTTACCAAGTAATTTTGTACCATTGCAAATCCTATCACCCATTTGATTGAATAAAATATGGAGAAAATTTATGAAGTATATGAGATTGAAGTATTATAGATATATTCTGTTATAAAAGTGATTTATTTCATTCAGACCCGTTTGGTGTTTCAGTATCGGCTTGATCGATATTACAATGCAAAGTAATAAACTTTGTTTAAACCAAAATATATCCCAAAAGTCTTCGTTGCTATTGTGTTATCAAGGCCGATCTGCTTAATATCAAAGGTTAAAATACCACCATTGGCCTTGAATCATCCGGGCACCCGTTGTGTTTATTCGGTCTCATTATGGAATGAAATATATGATATGTAATTATGCGGTAATTATATTTACCGTTTCCAAGACTTGTATCCCCTGGTACTCCACTCACTCCCTGCTGAGTAAAGTAAGAGAGGAAGACAGAGTAAGAGAAAGAAGAAAAAAAGCTCCTTTAAGGGTATACTACCAGTCTGAGAATCGCGTTTTATGAGCCTTATCGTCGAAAACAATAAAGGTTAATATAATCGATAAATATTATCTCGTGGGTTAGGCCTCTCATACTTGATTCCCATGTTGTATTAGATAGTTTAATGGTAAAGGGAGTATTTAACATATCCATCTCTAATTCATTTTCTTTTCTACTTTACTCTTTTTCTTTTATTGGTTGATATAGTAAATCGACATTTTTAAATCGTAATTTTTCAGGAAAATGGTCAATATATATACGTTATACAGCATCATGAAGAATATTGTTCTCATAGCTTGTCTCTTCTTGTAATAATATGTCTAGATGAATGTGTTTCTATCTAAAGTGAAATATACAGGGAAGATCAATGAGAACTTTCAATGATTCGAAAAAATATCAACTACTACTATTACAGCTACAAACATTCCAAATTACATCATTAGTATTAATACTAGAGGCGATATTACAACTGCAGATGGAAATGAGCTGTTAAACAGCATGGTAACGAACATTAATCGAACTTTTACAGATAGGACAGTAGTGATGGGTTTGAAAATGAAAATGAAAGGTAAGATAAGCAAAAAGAAACCTTTTGATAAGCCACCAGCCTATTCCTGCATGTGTTTAGGACTATTCTGTAAGATTGTTCAAAAGTAGTATTGTTTACTTTTTTTTGTGGACATGTCAGAATGCAAATGTAATAGTATAGCCAGTGAATTTTATTGTTTTTTTTCCAAATTTAATTACGTTCTTAAATATATATATACTTAGTTACTTTAAAGGCTGCATTACAGACACAAGATCTGTTTTTATTATACATTCTTAGGTATTTAGAGTATCATACAGGTTATTATTATTATTATTATTATTATTATTATTATTATTATTATTATTATTATTATTATTATTACGTGCTAAGCGACAACCCTAGTTGGAAAAGCAGGATGCTATAGGGAAAGGAAACAAGGAAAAATAAAATATTTTAAGAACAGTAATAACATTAAAATAAATATTCCTTGTTAATTGTCAAATTCACTTTATCGAAACAGAAAACAAGAACGTCTTCAGTTTTTTTTCTTGAAAGACTTGATATCTTCAGTCTTTAGGATGTCTAATGGGAGCTTATACAGTCTTGAGGCCGAATATTTGAAAGCTCTAAAACTTATAGCAGACATACATTTTGGCTCCAATAATTTGAAACCATCTGTTACTATTTTCGTGTCTTTACGATTCGTTGGCTGCACGATATTTAGCAATTCTCTTAGATATTTTGGACGTCCGGTTCTGATAATTTGTTGAGTTATTGCACATATTTTAAATTCTATTCTAACTTTGATAGGCAGCCAGTGTAATTCAATTACTATAGGAGTGATCCTTTCTCGTGGGTCACCTTTTATCAGTCTATTATGTTTTGTAATTTCTTAAGTTGCACCTGGGGTAGATTGTAGTAGATTGAGTACAGTAGTCAATCCTGGTAATAACACAGTTAATTACAGGTTTCTTTACAGAATAAATTCCTTTGGACTTATAAATGTATTTTGAATAAATTTACTTCTGTCATGCCATGCAAAAATTTTAATGATAAGCTTTCTGTGTATTTAAGAAGAAATGACAAGAAAGTACTCTTCAATGACACGATGCACAAAATGACGAAGTATAAGAGGAAATCAAGAAGAATGAATGGAATATAACCGAATTAATATGAGCGAAGTGTTGATAAATGAAATTTTAGCAAAATAAGATTCGCAAATTAAATTATTAATCAGCTGGTCTCGCGATCTGAACTTTAGGGAAGAAAATCTGTATGATATTATAATTAGGATGTTTTGATGGAGAAACATCAAAATTAAGACAATTTACGACCTGGGCAAGTCCAAAAGGAATCTTGATTGTACCTAGAACAAAATAGTTTAATACACGGTTATAGAAATGAATTTCGAAAATCAACGAAGCGAAAAAAGTACTCCATGTGTTTGCCTATTTTTTTTTTTTTTTTTTTTTATGAAGGCAAGGCATAAAACGGAAGTTTGCGGTACCTGATTTTGAGGGAAGGATTTAGTGGCAAGATACGGATGTTTTTTTTTTTTCTTTCATTCACCTGCTATACGATTTTAGAATATATACTGGAACTTGTATGCAGTTCTGAGATTATTATTATTATTATTGTTATTATTATTATTATTATTATTATTATTATTATATTTGTTAGATTAGGCCTGGCTTGAGGATTTTCCTTTCTATCCTTTCATTACAGCGTTGGTCATGCTCTATAGAGAGTGTTCTTCACTTTTGGTAGCGTACCAAAATATTAACTACATTCCTTAAATCAATACTTCTACACAATAACTTTAAACTCGCTCGCATGCTCCTAAATATTAGCTAAGCTGGCTTAAATCAACAAAGAACGCAGATATATTGAAATTCACCCCATCTCATTAACACAATCAAATGCTTATTCCCATGGATAGATGAAGAAAGTATTTTTTCTCTCTAGAAACACTAAGTACCTAACAAATATCATCATGTATGTTCCCTACTGGGTAGTGTGTGTTTATTGATATTTTGCTGCCTTTAGTCTGTCTTTCTTACCAGTGGTAGGAAGAACTCGTTATGGCCCCTCTCATCTCCATTGTCGATGACCATAGTTACTGCAATGCCAGTTCGCATAAATTAGCAGAAACTTCATTCATGAGTCTCTCTCTCTCTCTCTCTCTCTCTCTCTCTCTCTCTCTCTCTCTCTCTCTCTCTTATAGTGTGTGTGTATTACTTTGGAGTGTTCTTTTGATGTTTGTATCATGTTAAGACTGTACCTTAATTTGTTGTTTGGCGAGAAGTTTGATCTAGCTGTCTTTTATGTCTTCAACATAGCAGAGATTGGATGGTCCTGGTGTCTCACAAATATAATGAACCAGGTTCGATTCTCGAACTCGAAGAGGAAGAATGACCAGCGTGTTGATTTTAAATCCAGCATATCTCCATAAACATAAGCATTTAGTTGAGGGGAGTATGTACGGAAAGGGTCATATGATGGGTGAGGTGAAAAGAGACAATCACAGAGAGAGAGAGAGAGAGAGAGAGAGAGAGAGAGAGAGAGAGAAAACAACAACCGTGTATCCAGTACTCTATCAAATGTATGCTAACAAAACGGAAACATCCAGCGAGATGATTCATTTCTCATCAAGGGAGAAACTATTCATAGTATGATGATTTATTTCTGTCTTTCCGGCTTTTCACCTGGAAGTATTCATTGATTTATATCTACACTCATTATATGAAGGAAATATTAGTTAGTTTCTATTTTCCGTGATTCAACAATTTGCTTTACTTTCTAACACCTCCATTGTGGTAGCATCATAATTCCAAAAATATTTACTTTGACTTCATTTGTTTTATGATGAGAGATGTGAGCCAGCCGACTTTTATGCCTACGACATAGCAGAGGCTGGACGGTCCTGGTGTCAATTAAGTGTTCTAATTGCCAGGCTCATCAAGAGTTAATGAAAGGCGTGGTCCAACCTTCAGTTGTCTGTCCTGGCTTTCCTCAGGAAGTTGCTGGGAAAAAGCAGGTTTGGGAAATCTTGGCTATATATCTGTTGAAAGGGTGAAGGAGAAAAGGTGGAAGTTTAACTATTTGAGAATCAAGAGCTTCCTCAGGTAAATTACTCATTTACGGTGTCAAGTGAAGCACCTCTGTAGGTTGAAGTTGGAGATTGCCTGGCCCTTCAATTCTGCAGCCTCTGTAGGTAGGGCATAGGAATAGAATGAGCAATTGGGATTCAAGGAGCAATGGCATTGTCCGATATACTCCTTGCTGGTACAGTTGGCTTCATTAATTCTGGTACACTGGCGTCTCCTTGGCTTCCCAATAAGTGTATCGGAATTAATGAAGCCAACTGTACCATCCTGACTTTAATTTTCTACCTTTGAAATTTATTGTGACTTAAATTTCACCAGTGTTCTATCAAGTAGGATAAAGGATAAATTATTCATTGAATATTTAAGACAGTAATTTGTTATATTGCAATTCTTACTCGCATATGATGCTTTGTTAAGAAATTAGATACATATATATATATATATATATATATATATATATATATATATATATATATATATATATATATATATATCCTAGAAGTTTACATGTACAAATAAATACTTTTATGACGCCGGTTAGTGTATGAACTATCAAATGATGACAGTCTGACATTCTCATACATCACGAGCTTTCTAAAAACAAGTTTTTATAAAATCAGGAATGTATAGTATTCTCTAAGGTATAAAACAACAAACATATTGTTTTCCGAAGATTTATATTTCATGTAGATCAATAATTTCTATATCTTATGAATTTTATCAAACGATTATGAAGGCATTATCTGTCATCTCATCTCGAAGTCTCATAATCAGCCCATTAAGAAAACAAATTACCTTTTTTTAATAAGTCCCAGTACAGTATCCTCCTTTTGGCTAACCAGAAGACTAAGCATTATATGATCATCTCCTTTCTTCAATGGGACATTTTAAAATACAATCAGTGTCAACATCTAACTCCCTAGTGGTTTTTCATATTACTGTTAAGCGTATTTTATGCGTCATTTGCATTGTAAATTACAATAAAAATGTAAAAAAAAAAAGTTGATGAACGTTCATAAAAATGCAAAATAAGTCATTAGGTGCTACACCCTTTTAAAACCATGACATTAACTTCATGGGATTTCGGTTACGAGAATCTGACCGGTTAAGGCAGGCTAGAGAAAACGGGAGGATGGGGGATGGGGATACTATAGAATTTAAGGAGGCGAATTGATGTAAATGAATGGATTAGGTATATAAGCAAACCCGATGCATTTATTCAGTAATAAAATTGATTATTATGTATTAATATGAAGATGAATTGGGGTGCATTAAGAGAATTAGGTTTTTGGATAAATAGGGGATATATATATATATATATATATAATATATATATATATATATATATATATATTCATATATATATGTATATATGTATATATATACACATATATATATATACATATACACACATATATATATATATATATATATATATATATATATATATATAAAGCATTGAATAATTTAGAATTGTAAATATTAATTAGATATATATATATATATATATATATATATATATATATATATATATATATATATATATAAATCCTTGAATAATTTAGAATAGTAAATATAAATTGAATATGTGTATATATATATATATATATAATATATATATATAGATATGTGTGTGTGTGTGTATATATATATATATTATATATATATATATATATATATATATATATAAAGCAAAAGGGAACACAATAGCAAATGGAAAAAAGTGTAATTATAAATTAGATTGAAAGAAAAGAGAGAAATTAAGAGAGAGAAAAAAAAGGAAGCTTTGAATGCATTCCAACCATAGACTGTCTACATTCTCCCCCATCGAAGATACTGCTAAAGTACTTTTGGTGTTTTAACCCCCTCCGAGGCGGAATAGCGCCCCCTACTGCGCTGTGCGAACACGGCTGATGATCTGAGAATTATTTGATAGTGTACCATCGCTCTGTAGGTATCTTGTTAGCCGATGGTAATTTCTCTTTCGTTGGAGATGGGTAGGGGGGGGGGGGGAGAAAGGGCTGTCTGTGATTATTCATCAAATTGATTTTTTTATCGTATTTCGAATGACATAATGCGTACGTATAATGTTTCAAAGGTTGGTCATTACTGAAATAAACCTCTTATTGCATAGTATCTCTCTCTCTCTCTCTCTCTCTCTCTCTCTCTCTCTCTCTCTCTCTCTCTCTCTCTCTCTCTCACACACACACAAATTTTTTTTTATCGTATTTCGAATGACATAATGCGTACGTATAATGTTTCAAGGTTGGTCATTACTGAAATAAACCTCTATTGCATAGTATCTCTCTCTCTCTCTCTCTCTCTCTCTCTCTTCGCTCTCTCTCTCTCTCTCCTCTCTCTCTCTCTCTCTCTCTCTCACACAAAAAATTTTTTTATCGTATTTCGTATGACATAATACGAACGTATCATGTTTCAAAGGTTGGTCATTACTGAAATAAACCTCTTATTGCATAGTTTCTCTCTCTCTCTCTCTCTCTCCCTCTCTCTCTCTCTCTCTCTCTCTCTCTCTCTCAAATTAAATTTTTTCCAGTATTTTGAATGACAAAGCGAACGTATCATGTTGCAGAGGTCATTACTGAAATAAACCTCTTATTGCATAGTTTCTCTCTCTCTCTCTCTCTCTCTCTCTCTCTCTCTCTCTCTCTCTCTCTCTCTCTCTCTCTCTCTCTCTCTCTCTCTCAAATTAATTTTTTCTAGTATTTCCAATGCCATAATGCGAACGTATCATGTTTCAAAGGTTGGCCATTGCTGAAATAAACCTCTTATTTCATATTCTCTCTCTCTCTCTCTCTCTTCTCTCTCTCTCTCTCTCTCTCTCTCTCTCTCTCTCTCTCTCTCTCTCTCTCTCTCTCTCTCTCTCAAATTAATTTTTTCTCATTTCGAATGACATAATGCGAACGTATCATTGTTCAGAGGTTGGACATTACTAAAATAAACATCTAATTGCATAGTCTCTCTCTCTCTCTCTCTCTCTCTCTCTCTCTCTCTCTCTCTCTCTCTCTCTCATATCACAGACGCACACGTAACAGAAGGCTTACACCGCAAGGCCATCCATCAAAACTCCTTCCTTTGTCGATGAAGCCGACAACAACGAAAATGTTCCTATCCGTTCTATCGCCGTATTATTAAAATGATCTGAGATTCCATATAAATCATTCCCTACAGTTACATTTCATGGGAAAAACGTGGCGTATGGACTGGATTATTATGCTCAATAAAATCCCTGACTGTTATTGAAGAATGTTGAAAGAGAAGACGACGACAACGAAATGACCATTTGAGTATTATGGGGATTGGTGACATCTGCACTAAATCGCTAAGAAAATAAAGATAATAGAAATAATGTTCGTGGAAATTTAACGGAAAGTAATTGCGTGATAGTCTGTCGTGTATTATTACACTTTTGGAAAATTTTGGACAATTTTCCAGCTCAGTGAATTTTTATAAGTTTGGAGCAAATTCTATTGAATAACTTAGTTTTGAATAGCTATTATGAAGATCGTTTTAGGAATTTATGAAGATGGAATATTACATTGTTGAATTACAAATCATAGGGAACCTCATCGTGCGGAAGTGGTAGGAAATTTCAAATCACGGGAATTTTCGTTACTTAAAATGTTACTAAAAAATTGTAACAAACGCAAGATTTTTGGGAATCAATTTAGCGTAACTACAACGGATTTTGAAATTTTTTTGAAAATTAAATGACGATTTTTTTAAACTGTGCATAAGATTAAGATAAAATTGAAAGATTCATCGGTAAACTTCGATATAAATGAAATTAATTTCATTATACTTTAAAAGTTGGGTTGTGATATTTTTTTTCTTTTATAGAAGTCGACTTCTTCATGTTTATTGAGATTTCAGTTAGAGGTAGTGGAAGGTATGAATCCCGTCAGCTGATATATATATATATATATATATATATATATATATATATATATATATATATATATATATATATATATATATATATATATATGAAAGAGAGAGAGAGAGAGTAGAGAGGAGAGAGAGAGGAGATGAGAGAGAGAGAGAGAGAGAGAGAGAGAGAGAGAGAGAGAGAGAGTCATTTTAATTATAGAACTCAAATTCGACAGCAAATTATAAAGCAAAGTCGAAATCTAGTTATATCACAGTTGTACCTAGACAGTATTATTTTATTATATCTCTTCGTAAGGCTGAATGGATAGGTCTCTGTCATCCATCAGTTAAATTCAGATGGTATCAAGAGAATTCTGGGAAAGGTAATAACCACTACTTTAGATGTAAGTTATCCAGTTAAACTGAAGCTTGAAGCTTAAAAGCATAGTGAGGACTGTGACTGGAGTAGTTGAAAGAAAGATTAATGTTAATAATAATAATAGAGAAGGTAGGAAAAAACAGATTGATAAGGAATTTAGACCAATTAATACTCACTGGAGAGGGGACACAATGTTCAGCAAAGCTGTACTTTTAGGGCCATTCATACTAGGTTGGTTTGCTAGCCAGTGAGATATCAGAAGAAAATCACCCACCATCACCTGTATACACTGGCTAGCGTGGTGATGAAAACTGGCCAAACCTCAGACATGAATTGACATATCTGAGGCTTTTGTCTTGCAGTAGACTAGAAACGGCTACATTTGTCGTTGTAATGTTCTCGCAGTCGTAAGGTCATTCCCGATTTGTCTCCACTTGTCAGTCAAGCTGTTAATAGATATCATGGCCAGCTGAAAGTCAGTGATACGGTATATGACAAGCCACCTCATTTCTTAATATTTGCTGAGAACGGGAACGGGTTATTCCTCTCTCTCTCTCTCTCTCTCCTCTCTCTCTCTCTCTCTCTCTCTCTCTCTCTCTCTCTCTCTCTCGATATATATATATTATATATATACATATATATATATTATATATATACATATATATATACGTATATATATATGTGTATATATATGTATATATATATATATATCGGAGAGAGAGAGAGAGAGAGAGAGAGAGAGAGAGAGAGAGGAGAGAGAGAGAGAGAGAGAGAGAAGGACCGGTGTAGTGATTTCCCTAGTTGCCATCAAAGCGTTGCAATAGCATGAAATTGTAATGTATATTGATATGTGCTATCCACCTGTATACGTACATCATACAGAAACAATTTCAAAGACCATTCCCCTACTTTTCCCCCTACCTTTGAACACCACCCACACAGGCACTCCCATGCTAACTCTGCCACCCACTTCACTCCCATCCCTAAACATGCCCCCCCCCCCCAACCCGTTCACAGAGTAGCTTCCTATTTTCACCATTTCCCTGCAGTCGTATGTCACCGTAATGATTCCGTAATGATAAAGTACAGACATTATGCGCCCTCTGCTGTGCTGTGATTTCCATATGTTATATCGTGGTCATTGCGTCGAGGGGAGGAAGGGTTGGAATTGGCGGATGGAAAATGTTCTCTTTTTCATTTCATTGTTTGTCCATAGGATATTCCCACCTTTGGCAGCATTTTGATACATGGGTCACTTAACAGGGAAGAGGAAGAATCTCTAGGGGCTGGGTTGCTTCGTGGGAAATTCGTTATTTCCAACTATCAAATTATACACGTCTTAATAAGGCTTAATTTTGTGAATTATCTTCTCTTGATACCTTGTTAATTTGCAAAATGTATTTGTATTTTCCAATGAGTACCTCTGTTTATTTTTCTCTACTCAAATTAAAGAATATATGATTGATCTTTACCTTAGGTTCCATCTTTCATTATTTAAAGGGGTTTTTCAACTTAGTTTACATTTACACCTATTGTATTTTACAATGAATTTTTTTTCTTTTCTTTTCAATGAATAACTTGAATATTTCCTATGATCACCATTGTGTATGAGAAGGATTTTATGATTTGGTAAAAAAACTAAACTATTTGAGAAAAGACTATAAACACATTTTTAATTTCCAAAGACGTTTTCATATTTCTGAACATTTCCCTTATCTATATTTCAGTTACCAATATATTTTTTACTGTTTCTTTTAACAATTTGGGAAAGAATTATACCTTTTTATAATTTCTTATCTCTTTAAATGTTTGTGAAATTTAGATACGATCAAGGAATATATTTGTTCTGTTTTCTCCTTGTCTAATCCAAACTTAATAATCTATTTCATAACTCTTTAATTGTATATGCAATATAGATATGATCAAGGAGTATATTTGTTCTGTTTTCTCCTTGTCTAATCCAAACTTAATAATCTATTTCATAACTCTTTAAATGTATATGCAATATAGATATGATCAAGGAGTATATTTGTTCTGTTTTCTCCTTGTCTAATCCAAACTTGACCTATTTCTTACCCCTTTAAATGTATATGCAATATAGATATGATCAAGGACTATATTTGTTATGTTTTTCCTTGTCTAATCTAAACTTATTCTATTTCTTAAATCTTTAATTGTCTATACAATTTATATATGATCAATGCCCATATTTGTTCTGTTTTCTCCTTGTCTAATCCAAACTTAATCTACTTATTAAATCTTTAAATGTTTATGCAATATAGGTATGATCAAGGAGTATATTTCTGTTTTCCCCTTGTCTAATCCAAACTTAATCTATTTCTTAGCTCTTTTAAATGTCTATGCAATATAGATATAATCAAGGCCCATATTTGTTTTGTTTTCCCCTTGTCTAATCCAAACTTAATCTATTTCTTAGCTCTTTTAAATGTCTATGCAATATAGATATAATCAAGGCCCATATTTGTTCTGTTATCCCCTTGTCTAATCCAAACTTAATCTAAAGTGCTCGCATTTCATCCTGATGTTTCCCCCAAACGATACGTGAAATAAAATAGAAATGGTTCGATTTTTCTGTGGCTGCAGGGTGTTTTCTGCAGGTGCTCTCTGCATTCGGCGGAAGCGATTGCACAGATTGAATGCATGATATGCAACCACACCTGGTTGGAAAAGAGGTCTGTTTCTTATCCGCTGTTGATGCTTCTCTCTCTCTCTCTCTCTCTCTCTCTCTCTCTCTCTCTCTCTCTCTCTCTCTCTCTCTCTCTCTCTCTCTCTGTGTGTGGCTGAAGAGTTGTTTCTCATCCGCTCTCTCTCTCTCTCTCTCTCTCTCTCTCTCTCTCTCTCTCTCTCTCTCTCTCTCTCTCTCTGGTTGAAAAAAAGTTGTTTCCCCCCCCCTCTCTCTCTCTCTCTCTCTCTCTCTCTCTCTCTCTCTCTCTCTCTCTCTCTCTCTCTCTCTCTCTCTGGTTGAAAAGATTACTATTTATTATCAGCTCTCTCTCTCTCTCTCTCTCTCTCTCTCTCTCTCTCTCTCTCTCTCTCTCTCTCTCTCTCTCTCTCTCTCTCAATGTGGTAATTTCTTTGTATACTAAATATAGAATACATGGATCAAATGCAGCGGATGCAGTGGAGAGTAACACGGTAAACAAATTCAAGAATAATTTAGGGCAAAATCATAAAAACTCTTTAAAGAAACAAATTCGCTCTACCCAAGAGCAAATGGAATCTACGTGGATGGACTTAAGTCTTTGAGACATTCAAAATCGTTGTAGATCTCTCTGGAGGAAGCATAAATTGATAGCTAGAATCATAGATGATAATAGTGAAGGGAATAAATGTAAACCAGTCGCTCAGGTAAGAGAGAGCGAATGAATTACTTAGCAATAGGGCCAGGAGGGGCAGACTGAAAAAGAATATGAAAGACTTATTTCATATGTTACTGATTTTTTAAGGATTTACCTTGATGTTTTAAGGTTGCAAATGTTTTGTTCGTTTTTGCTGGATAGTCAGTTTTTTTATAATTTTGTGCCCTATTGATACAAGTAGCAGCATAAGGAAAAAATGCAAAGTGGTTTATTTCATATACATATGGATGTTGAATACACATAAATCTGTAATGAATTATATATGCATATATATATATATATATATATATATATATATATATATATATCATATATGTATTTACATATATATATATATATATATATATATATATTATATATACAGTATATATATACATATATATATATGTGTATGAGTATGTGTATATACGCAAGTATGTATGTAGGTATATTGCTGTGTTTATCATAGTTCCCCACCTAAGTGATGTTATATGCTCTCATTCTTTTTACATGTTTTTAGCGTGATGTACAATTCATTACCCATAGATTACAGGTGTTACACATAAACATAAGATATTGATATAGTTTTATAATTATAATGTAGTGTAAATGTAGATGATGGATAGAGTATATG
>NC_090764.1:13018878-13023878 GCF_036898095.1 Palaemon carinicauda
ATGGGATTGGTGACATCTGCACTAAATCGCTAAGAAAATAAAGATAATAGAAATAATGTTCGTGGAAATTTAACGGAAAGTAATGCGTGATAGTCCTGTCGTGTATTATTACACTTTTGGAAAATTTTGGACAATTTTCCAGCTCAGTGAATTTTATAAGTTTGGAGCAAATTCTATTGAATAACTTAGTTTTGAATAGCTATTATGAAGATCGTTTTAGGAATTTATGAAGATGGAATATTACATTGTTGAATTACAAATCATAGGGAACCTCATCGTGCGGAAGTGGTAGGAAATTTCAAATCACGGGAATTTTCGTTACTTAAAATGTTTACTAAAAATTGTAACAAAACGCAAGATTTTTGGGAATCAATTTACGTAACTACAACGGATTTTGAAATTTTTTTGAAAATTAAATGACGATTTTTTTAAACTGTGCATAAAATTAAGATAAAATTGAAAGATTCATCGGTAAACTTTGATATAAATGAAATTAATTTCATTATACTTTAAAAGTTGGGTTGTGATTTTTTTTTCTTTTTTATAGAAGTCGACTTCATGTTTATTGAGATTTCAGTTAGAGGTAGTGGAAGGTATGAATCCCGTCAGCTGAGTTATATATATATATATATATATATATATATATATATATATATATATATAATATATATATAATATATATATATATATATATATATGAAGAGAGAGAGAGAGAGAGAGAGAGAGAGAGAGAGAGAGAGAGAGAGAGAGAGAGGAGAGAGAGAGAAGAGTCATTTTAATTATAGAACTCAAATTCGACAGCAAATTATAAAGCAAAGTCGAAATCTAGTTATATCACAGTTTGTACCTAGACAGTATTATTTGATTATATCTCTTCGTAAGGGCTGAATGGATAAGTCTCTGTCATCCATCAGTTAAATTCAGATGGTATCAAGAGAATTCTGGGAAAGGTGATAACCACTACTTTTAGATGTAAGTTATCCAGTTAAACTGAAGCTTGAAGCTTGAAGCTTAAAAGCATAGTGAGGACTGTGACTGGCGTAGTTGAAAGGAAGATTAATGTTAATAATAATAATAGAGAAGGTAGGAAAAAAACAGATTGATAAGGAATTTAGACCAATTAATACTCACTGGAGAGGGGACACAATGTTCAGCAAAGCTGTACTTTTAGGGCCATTCATACTAGGTTGGTTTGCTAGCCAGTGAGATATCAGAAGAAAATCATCCACCATCACCTGTATACACTGGCTAGCGTGGTGATGAAAACTGGCCAAACCTCAGACATGAATTGACATATCTGAGGCTTTTGTCTTGCAGTAGACTAGAAACGGCTACATTTGTCGTTGTAATGTTCTCGCAGTCGTAAGGTCATTCCCGATTTGTCTCCACTTGTCAGTCAAGCTGGTAATAGATATCATGGCCAGCTGAAAGTCAGTGATACGGTATATGACAAGCCACCTCATTTCTTAATATTTGCTGAGAACGGGAACGGGTTATTCCTCTCTCTCTCTCTCTCTCTCTCTCTCTCTCTCTCTCTCTCTCTCCTCTCTCTCTCTCACCTCATTTCTTAATATTTGCTGAGAACGGGAACGGGTTATTCCTCTCTCTCTCTCTCTCTCTCTCTCTCTCTCTCGATATATATATATATATATATTATATATATATATATATATATATTACACGTATATATGTGTATATATATGTATATATATATATATAGAGAGAGAGAGAGAGAGAGAGAGAGAGAGAGAGAGAGAGAAGGACCGGTGTAGTGATTTCCCTAGTTGCCATCAAAGCGTTGCAATAGCATGAAATTGTAATGTATATTGATATGTGCTATCCACCTGTATACGTACATCATACAGAAACAATTTCAAAGACCATTCCCCTACTTTTTCCCCCTACCTTTGAACACCACCCACACAGGCACTCCCATGCTAACTCCGCCACCCACTTCACTCCCATCCCTAAACATGCCCCCCCCCCCCCCCCCAACCCGTTCACAGAGTAGCTTCCTATTTTCACCATTTCCCTGCAGTCGTATGTCACCGTAATGATTCCGTAATGATAAAGTACAGACATTTTGCGCCCTCTGCTGTGCTGTGATTTCCATATGTTATATCGTGGTCATTGCGTCGAGGGGAGGAAGGGTTGGAATTGGCGGATGGAAAATGTTCTCTTTTTCATTTCATTGTTTGTCCATAGGATATTCCACCTTTGGCAGCATTTTGATACATGGGTCACTTAACAGGGAAGAGGAAGAATCTCTAGGGGTTGGGTTGCTTCGTGGGAAATTCGTTATTTCCAACTATCAAATTATACACGTCTTAATAAGGCTTAATTTTGTGAATTATCTTCTCTTGATACCTTGTTAATTTGCAAAATGTATTTGTATTTTCCAATGAGTACCTCTGTTTATTTTTCTCTACTCAAATTAAAGAATATATGATTGATCTTTACCTTAGGTTCCATCTTTCATTATTTAAAGGGGTTTTTCAACTTAGTTTACATTTACACCTATTGTATTTTACAATGAATTTTTTTTCTTTTCTTTTCAATGAATAACTTGAATATTTCCGATGATCACCATTGTGTATGAGAAGGATTTTATGATTTGGTAAAAAAACTAAACTATTTGAGAAAAGACTATAAACACATTTTTAATTTCCAAAGACGTTTTCATATTTCTGAACATTTCCCTTATCTATATTTCAGTTACCAATATATTTTTTACTGTTTCTTTTAACAATTTGGGAAAGAATTATACCTTTTTATAATTTCTTATCTCTTTAAATGTTTGTGAAATTTAGATACGATCAAGGAATATATTTGTTCTGTTTTCTCCTTGTCTAATCCAAACTTAATAATCTATTTCATAACTCTTTAAATGTATATGCAATATAGATATGATCAAGGAGTATATTTGTTTCTGTTTTCTCCTTGTCTAATCCAAACTTAATAATCTATTTCATAACTCTTTAAATGTATATGCAATATAGATATGATCAAGGAGTATATTTGTTCTGTTTTCTCCTTGTCTAATCCAAACTTGACCTATTTCTTACCCCTTTAAATGTATATGCAATATAGATATGATCAAGGAGTATATTTGTTCTGTTTTCTCCTTGTCTAATCCAAACTTGACCTATTTCTTACCCCCTTTAAATGTATATGCAATATAGAATATGATCAAGGAGTATATTTGTTCTGTTTTCTCCTTGTCTAATCCAAACTTGACCTATTTCTTACCCCTTTAAATGTATATGCAATATAGATATGATCAAGGACTATATTTGTTCTGTTTCTCCTTGTCTAATCTAAACTTATTCTATTTCTTAAATCTTTAATTGTCTATACAATTTATATATGATCAATGCCCATATTTGTTCTGTTTTCTCCTTGTCTAATCCAAACTTAATCTACTTATTAAATCTTTAAATGTTTATGCAATATAGATATGATCAAGGAGTATATTTCTGTTTTCCCCTTGTCTAATCCAAACTTAATAATATATTTCTTAAATCTTTAAA
The DNA here is from genome assembly GCF_036898095.1 of Palaemon carinicauda. Classification (NCBI taxonomy): domain Eukaryota; kingdom Metazoa; phylum Arthropoda; class Malacostraca; order Decapoda; family Palaemonidae; genus Palaemon; species Palaemon carinicauda. The sequence goes on from NC_090764.1 coordinate 13,022,409, forward strand.
TATTTATACAATTTAGATATGATCAACACCCATACTTGTTTTGTTATCCCCCTTGTCTAATCCAAACTTATTCTATTTCTTAAATCTTTAAATATTTATACAATTTAGATATGATCAACACCCATACTTGTTTTGTTATCCCCTTGTCTAATCCAAACTTAATCTACTTATTAAATCTTTAAATTTTTATGCAATATAGATATGACAAAGGATTATATTTCTGTTTTCCCCCTTGTCTAATCCAAACTTAATCTATTTCTTAGCTCTTTTAAATGTCTATGCAATATAGATATAATCAAGGCCCATATTTGTTTTGTTTTCCCCTTGTCTAATCCAAATTCAATCTATTTCTTAGCTCTTTAAATGTATATGCAATATAGATATGATCAAGGACTATATTTTGTTCTGTTTCTCCTTGTCTAATCTAAACTTATTCTATTTCTTAAATCTTTAATTGTCTATTCAATTTATATATGATCAATGCCCATATTTGTTCTGTTTTCTCCTTGTCTAATCCAAACTTAATCTACTTATTAAATCTTTAAATGTTTATGCAATATAGATATGACAAAGGAGTATATTTCTGTTTTCCCCCCTTGTCTAATCCAAACTTAATCTATTTCTTAGCTCTTTTAATGTCTATGCAATATAGATATAATCAAGGCCCATATTTGTTCTGTTTCTTCCCCTTGTCTAATCCAAACTTAATCTATTTCTTAGCTCTTTTAAATGTCTATGCAATATAGATATAATCAAGACCCATACTTGTTTTGTTATCCCCTTGTCTAATCCAAACTTAATCTACTTATTAAATCTTTAAATGTTTATGCAATATAGATATGATCAAGGAGTATATTTCTGTTTCCCCCCTTGTCTAATCCAAACTTAATCTATTTCTTAGCTCTTTTAAATGTCTATGCAATATAGATATAATCAAGGCCCATATTTGTTTTGTTTTCCCCTTGTCTAATCCAAACTTAATCTATTTCTTAGCTCTTTTAAATGTCTATGCAATATAGATATAATCAAGGCCCATATTTGTTTTGTTTTCCCCTTGTCTAATCCAAACTTAATCTAAAGTGCTCGCATTTCATCCTGATGTTTCCCCCAAACGATACGTGAAATAAAATAGATATGGTTCGATTTATCTGTGGCTGCAGGGTGTTTTCTGCAGGTGCTCTCTGCATTCGGCGGAAGCGATTGCACAGATTGAATGCATGATATGCAACCACACCTGGTTGGAAAAGAGGTCTGTTTCTTATCCGCTGTTGATGCTTCTCTCTCTCTCTCTCTCTCCTCTCCTCTCTCTCTCTCTCTGTGGCTGAAGAGTTGTTTCTCATCCGCTCTCTCTCTCTCTCTCTCTCTCTCTCTCTCTGGTTGAAAAAAAGTTGTTTCCCCCCCCTCTCTCTCTCTCTCTCTCTCTCTCTCTCTCTGGTTGAAAGGATTACTATTTATTATCAGCTCTCTCTC
>NC_090764.1:13033878-13048878 GCF_036898095.1 Palaemon carinicauda
ATTCTGTGTCAATGGCTCATGATGTTTTGACGCCAGTTTAATAAATCAATAAATCATGTTCTTTTGTTACCATAATATCTTCATCCTGTTTTCCCAGACACCCTTTTTTTTTTTTTTTGACAATTATACTGTAAATTTTGAGCACATTTACATAATTCATTTTCGCAGACACCTATATGAAACGTTATGGTAACAAAATTTTATGCCTTTTTCCCTTTTAAACCTCTGACTTTCGCGTCTATAATCTAAAGACGGTCTGAGAAACATGTATTATAGAGTTGTTTTGCTAAATATGATTTATTTGACAAACCCTTCTTATTCAATACTAACAATATGTTTTCTTTTGAAAATTTTTGTTTAATGTCTTGAAAGATTAGCAGATATATTATAAATTACCGAAAATTGCATTGTTATTTACGAAATAATAAATGTTATCAATAGTTATATATATGAGTCATCTTTGAGGTCGGCGTAAAATTCTGTGAAGCCTTGTAAAAAAAAAAATTATTGTTTTTCAAAAATAAAAAATCTTTTAATCCAAGCAATCTTAAAGTTTTCGATTATCAGTACTTGTAAATAGATTTTGGTATATCCAAATATTGTTTTGTATCTTAAATTCTCACCTCCATACCCTTTATACTGAAGTGTGATGTCATCGTTCAATCAGTTTAGACCTAACGAAGGATCACGTAAAAAAATGATTTTGAGAAATAAAAATGCAGTCTTTTCGTTATCCTGAAAACTAACTTGAACTCAGTGTATCCGCAAATGTGCGGCCTTCGAATTTTAGATGCCATTAAGAAATCTATTAGTTTTAAACGCAAAGTTTAATTGTTTGTGTGTATATATATATATATATATATATATATATATATATATATATATATATATATATATATATATATATATATATATATATATTCAAATAAGCCATATATATTTTTGATACAATAATGTCTGGATTCTCTTAACGACCTCGGGATCAGAGTCCCGGGCGAAATCACACAAAGACAAGAGCTTGTGACCGTCCGGGAATCGAAGCCTGGTCCGGCAAGCTTGTATAGACGGTGACTACCACTTGGCCAAGTGGTAGTCACTATCTATATAAGCTTGCCGGACCAGGGTTCGATTCCCGGACGATCAACAAGCTCTTGTCTTTGTGTGATTTCGCCTGGGGCTCTGATCCCGAGGTCGTCAAGAGAATCCAGACATTAATGTATCAAAAATATATATGGCTTATTTGAATGTGAAAACACGTCTAAATGTGCAAAATGTATCATATATATATATATATATATATATATATATATATATATATATATATATATATATATATATATATATATATATATATATATATATATATATACTGTATATATATGCAGTATATCTATAATTAAGGTTAAATAATTTTATTCCATGTCAAAGTTGCTGAAAGATCAAATAGCCAGAATTTAAGATACCTTGGTAAAACCTATAACAATTACAAGTTTTTTTTTTATCTATATAAAGACAGTATGTACTTTCAACTATTATCTTCACATACACCCACCGATCTTCAATTATGTAGTGACCCTCGTTGCAGAGTCAGCATACGACAATTTCCAAGTAACACAAATCAAATTTTTCCATTTCATCCATCAAGCTGTGGAATTTCGGCTGACTTTATTTTTCCCACATTTTTATATCTATTTCTATTTTCATACCAAAAAAGTTGATGTTAGTTTTCCATTCATTGATATTCACGTAAACTTGAAATTGTACTTTTTATGTATGAACGTCGTGAAGATCGCCTTATATACTAACACACTTTGTTAAAGTTGCAAATGTGCCTCTGATCTCATAAGTGTTTCTAGGTTACTGTGATAAATGTATCATAGGTGTATTCTCCGATATCTCTTAGTTTTTACGTTTTGTTGCTTTCATAACTGTCCACTTATTATTCTATGACTATAGTGTTATCTTCTAATCGGTATGGAAATGATTAACTGTTATACTGACGTATGTTCGTACAATTTGATTGTTGAAATCTCGAAATAGTTAAATGGTAATTTATGAGGAAAATTTGAGACTGCTTACTGTTATCGACATTAACAATTTCTCATACAATTTTATATATTTTTTGCTAAATATTTTGGCATTTATATTGTTATTCTTAAAGCTACATGGAAAGCTTAATGGGGTCATATCAGGTTCAAGTTTCTTTTGCTTTTCTACCAGTTTCTTTTGAATGCTGAATAGCCTGGCAAGCAGTGTTATGTAGCTCGAATTCATAAATCTAATCCAATACAATTTATTTGATGATAAATTTGAATGTTAATCAAGATTTGTTTTGTATGCAGTGTACCGTATTTTGTTTTTATTCGCCTTAAGTATTCTCTAAGATTTAATAGTCTATCACCATAATATAATTCCATTAAGTATTCCTCAAGATTCAATATCCTATCATTTTTATATCATTAGGCTAAGTATTGGCCATATCGGGCTTTACCCCAAAATACTTATAGAACTGGGTTTCAGAACACAAAGTTATATAATTCATAATTTCTTGAGGCTACGGTGGTCGAAAAGCCCTTGTTAACCTTTTAGTGAGAATGGTGTTTATAGTATTTTTTCCTGAACAACACCTACCGCAGGTAGAACTGGCTCAATTTTTACATTCGACGTGTTGAAGCTGTTGCCTCCGGATGCAAAGAAAAAGGATATGGAAAATGTTCTTCAGTCGTAAATAGAACCTTTCATGAGATTCAATTCGACTTTTCATCATTATGGCTGTAGTAAATAGCGTTAAACATTTCCTTTTTTTATCTTGTTAAGATGTAATGGCCCTAAATTAACGCTGTCCACCCATGCAGTTTTATTCTATCAGTGTGTATGGTTTCCAAGATGAGTTGTAAAGGTTAGCATTTGTAAAAGCGTCGTATCACAAAGCTGTCAAGTTCTGTCGTGTTCCGAAAAATGAATGCCTTGTAATGACGGTCATATCCTCAGATTAGTGGTCTCCATAACATAGCTGGAGGTGGAAGAAAGGGAATAAAAAAAACATTTGGTTATTCTTTTTTCGAGATGTGCCGATTTCCTTTTCAACTTGCATTCGGAGATCTGGTTTGCTTTTACAATAAGTAATTCTATAGTTTTATGTGGGATTTCATTGCTGGTCATTTGAGTCGTTCTCAATCATAGAGCTATTTCAGTGAGCAACTGTTGACTTGATATTATAGCTTATAAACATGATGCAATGTTAGATGATTTAGTGACCGTATCTATGCATTTGACTCTTGTTGCTTGTTTACTTCTAGGTTGTTTTTCTATGTGCATGTTTATTTAGTTGATTTTTTTGTGTTCAAAAGAGCTATTTCAGTGAGCAACTGTTGATAGCGTATAGACATGTTGCAATGTTAGATGATTTACTGACCGTATCTATTCATTTGACTCTTGTTGCTTGTTTATTTCTAGGTTTTTCTATGTGCATGTCCATTTGCATATTTATGATTTGGTTTATTTTTTATTTTTTATTTATTTATTTTTTTTTTTTGTGTATAAAAGAAATATCTACTTTTCAATCATTCTTTATTCGTTATCCAATAATACTGTAAAATTCCTCCTTTAATAGGAGAGGTTATTTATTATTTTGTGGAATTGGACCCTACTACTTTCTTCATTTATCTTTTTATTCATTTTCTTTTACGTTAGACACTGAGTTCCTAGGTGTCTATGGGGTTACGAGCCATTGTATTCTTATTCTCTAAATGGTTATGGTCTTTGTTTCGTCATTTATAATTTAATTTTGCATCCCTGTTCCTTTTATGCATTTGGAAGTCAGTACGATATACAATTGTTTAATATCGGTCTGGGAAGATTTCTCTATGCGAGTTCTATATTAAGATTACGTGACCATTTTTTCTTTTTCACCCAAACTAGTACTCAAATTATGCTTCTGCTAGTGTTCATGATTATACAAGTGAATGTACAGCATTTAATTAAAGATTTGATAGCAGAGATGGCTAATATTGTTATTGACGAATTTTGTAATGTATCTTCATGTATTGACGAATTTTGTTTATTTTCTTTTGTCGGAAAGATTGCAATGATATATGTAAATAAAAAAAAGATTGTTCCGGCGTTTGGGACTAAATCATTTACTTGCAAGTCAAGAAAATGTTATCTTTTCCAGAGCATTTGAGGAATATATTCAACTGTTTCATCGTTGTACGCAATCTTGGATCCTTAATATAGGAATATGCTGCATTTTACTTATGACGCATATCTTTTTCAATGGAACTAAGGTTTTTTAAGTAATCTCTAAAATGCGTTAAGTTTTACTTAGCGTTTTTACTCCATTAGAGGCTAACTTCCAGTCACTTTCGGTTACACATTTTTAGACTGATTCGCAATTTAGTTGAAATCTCTGCAACAACATTATGATGTGTCGAGAGATATCTTTTTTTTTATTTATTTTTTTCTTTTTTTTTTTTACAAGATACCGTTTACAAGTATTTAACCTTATCTAATTCCATGTCCCGGTCAAGTTTGCTAGATATGATTTCTCTCTCTTTCTCTCTCTCTCTCTCTCTCTCTCTCTCTCTCTCTCTCTCTCTCTCTCTCTCTCTCTCTCTCTCTCTCTCTCTCTCTCAAAATATCGTTTACAAGTTTTTAACATGACCCAATTCCCTTTCCCACCCAAGTTTGCTAGATATTTTTTTTTCTTTTTTTCTTTTTTCTCAAAATATCGTTTACAATTATTTAACCTGATCCAATTCCCTGTCCCTGCCAAGCTTGCTCTCCCAGACAAATGAATGGGCTTTGTTTTTTTCTACTTTTTATTTCTCTGTTTGCCACACCTGCAGGTGGCGAAAGCGCAATTGCAGCAGGAAGCATTAGCAAGCGCCCTCCTTCCGGTAACCTTAACAAATTGCAACATTTCACGTTGAAGTGCATTTTTGATGCGTGCGTGAACCATTGCTTCCGTGAGAGGGGTCGGGCATTATCGGGCGACGTCATCTTATTTTTCATTTTTATTTATTTTTCATATGAATAAAATTATTTTGAGTTTCTTGTATATTTTAATACATGAATTATTCAAGTTACCTGCAGATTTTAAGACCTCATAGGAATTATTTGAGTTACTTATAGATTTCAAGACCTCATATACTTTATTTGAGTTACTTTTATTCTTTAATACATGAATTGTTGAAGTTACTTGTATATTTCAATACCTCATATAATTTATTTAATACATGAATTGTTGAAGTTACTTATATATTTCAAGACTTCATATAATTTATTTAAGTTACTTGTATTCTTTAATACATGAATTATATGAGTTACTTATATATTTTAAGACCCCATATGAATCATTTTAGTTACTTGTATATTTTAAGACCTCATATGAATCATTTTAGTTACTTGTATATTTTAAGACCTCATATGAGTTATTTGAGTTACTTGTATATTTTAAGACCTCATATGCCTTATTCAGTTTACTTGCATATTTTAAGACCTCATATGAATTATTTGAGTTACGTGCATATTTTAATACATGAATTATTTGAGTTACTTGTATATTTTAAGATCTCATATGAATTATTTGAGTTACTTGTATATTTTAAGACATGAATTATTTGAGTTACTTATATATTTCAAGACCTCATATGAATTATTTGATTTACTTGTATAGTTTATGACCTCATATGAATTATTTGAGTTATATATTTGAAGACCTCATGTGAATTATTTGAGTTACTTTTATATTTGAAGACCTCATATGAATTATTTGAGTTACTTGTATATTTTAAGACATTTGTGACCAAGTTGTGGAATGATCTTCCTAATCGGGTAGTTGATTCAGTAGAACTTCAAAAGTTCAAAATCTCAGCAAATGTTTTTATGTTGAACAGGCTTACATAAGTTCGTTTATGGTTTATATATCAAATATCTGTTTTAATTTTGTTTAGAATATTTTATTTTAATTTTTTATTACTTCTTATATCGTTTATTTGTTTCCTTATTTCCTTTTCTCACTGGGCTATTTTTCCCTGTTGGAGCCATTGGGCTTATAGCATCTTGCTTTTCCAACTAGGTTTGTAGCTTAGCTAGTAATAATAATAATAATAATATGAATTATGTAAGTTGCTTGTATATTTTAAGACTCATATGAATTAATTGAGTTACCTGTAAATTTTAAGATCTCTTCATATGAATTATTTGAGTTACCTCCAGATTTCAAGACCTCTCTGGACAATTTTGAGAAAATGAATATTTTATATAGGAAGGAGAGTCGTGTATTTAAAAAAAAAAAATTTATTTGGATTAATTTTCCATCTTCTCCTCTGGTCTTTTTTAGACGCACCTCGCCTTCGTAGCTGTCATTATGACCGTCATTCAGAGACATTTCAATAGATAATCTCGTTAATTATTATGAAAAGCACAAAGTCTAGGCAGCTATTTCGTCGGGCCAAAATGATCGTTTTTGAGTTCTTGACTGTCACTGCTATGAGAGATGAGATAAACTTGCCCGTGTTGATGACGGTTATTTTCTTTTCCTCGTTGGAATGTCCGAAGATGAAGAAAGAGAGATAACGCTAGACCCCAAAGACGCTGGAGAAAAAAAAAGTGGGACCAAAGCGAGAACGGAAAAGTGTTCGAGAGAAAAAAAAAGAAAAAAAAAGGGGGATGCAATGAATTGTACTTGAATAGGACGATTTTCATACGATAAGACAGTAAATAATAATTACCGGCGTATGAGAGATGCTGGCCAGGTGATAACGGGTTGCTCTCCCCCTCCCCCCCCCCCCCCCCTCTACACCCTTGTCATCTCCAAGTCCTGTATTCTAGTTGTTTAGACGCCCAAGATAAATTACTGATTCGTCGACTCTGTATCTTAGCTGTGCAAGTCGTGATAACGTCGTTTTGCAAGTCACATTTTGTTGACTTTATCACGATCTTGGCCAAAGGGATTTTGAGAGTTTGGTTGGGGGGTCGGTCGGGCGAATGGGGTCACTCTACAGTAGGGGGGTATGTAGATGGGGTGGGGGAGGAGGATGAGATGCAAGGGGGGTGCTAGAAAAGGAAATGCTTTGAAAATAATTTTTGGTTTTACATTTGACTCTCTCCACATAAGCGAGCCATAATTTTTTGTCTCCATTCCTCTCCTTGTTGAGTATATTCCACCTTCTCTTCAGTGAAAATTATTTTCTTGAGTTTTCCAGCTGCTTTCTTTGCGAAAGGTAAATTCCTATGGAAAGTTATCGTCTTTTTTTTTTTTATTACATATTAGTAAGTCTTTAAGTCTTTATATTCTACATTATGTACGATGTCTGGATGCCAGAGAACTTCAAATCAATCAATCAATCAATCTACATTATGTAGGCTGTTAATGAAGCTTGTATCTTGTGAGTTCGTTTTGTATATTATACCATTTCAATGAATGCAGTTACCTGGGTAAATGCAAAACAAAAGAAAGTGGGAAGTTTGGCTGTTATTGCAACAGGTAATATAAAAAAAAATATTTATTTTATTGACCAATTTCTTTATTTACGTTATTAATCTGGACTTCCTCATTACTATTTATATTACCGCTTATGTTAAAATCATCGCTTTAGTGATTCACTGTTAAACCTTTTTGTAAGTTTACTAATTATGGTTGCCTTAACTGAAATTTTAAATCAGAATTTTTTGGATGTACAGTTGGACACAGGACATCCTGGTACACATCCTTCGGAAGAGGTGCAACCCGGTCAAGCCCATACTGTGTGGCAAGCTCCTGCGTTTCACCCCTCCATCACCTCTGCTATCTCTTTCCCATTTTTGTTGCGGCCTGATTGGTAACGTCTCTGCCAGGTGTTTGCCAGACGGGGGATTCGAGTACCACTCAGACTTGTTAGTGCCTTTAGTGTCTGCAACCTTACCATCCTTGTGAGCTAAGGTTGGTGGGATTTGGGTTTAACTATAGGTCTATCTGCTGAGTCATCAGCAGCCATTGCCTGGCGCTCCTTGGTCCTAACTTGGTCGAGGAAGGGGGTTTGGGTGCTGATCATATAATATGGTCAGTCTCTAGGGCATTTTCCTGCTTGCTAGAGCAGTGTCACTGTCCCTTGCCTCTGCCATTCATGAGTGGCCTTTAAATCTGTTCGGTTATTCACCACGAAGTAAGGATGTGACAGGGTGCACTTCTTCGGAAAGAGGTGTGCCAGAGACTCCTGTGTCCAACTGTACTTTGCGGCTAGAGCACTGATATTAAATCAAACTGTGTTACAATAATAAACTAGCAAATGCACAGATAGAAACTGCTATTTGCTGTGGGTGGGGAAGATCTGTAACCCTTTCGCCCTCTATCGACGCATAACACCAGTTAAAACAACCCGTTTTATCACTCGAGCGAATATCCTACCTCTGTAATTTGCCGGATATCGGATATTCTCTTATTCGTGCAAATAACTACCTAACGATGAAATGCTCTCCTTATTTTTTATAACCTTCTGAGTGTGTATTATCATCTCAATTATTAATGAGTCAATTGGCCAATTGCCTGGGAGCTAAAATCACCCATTAAGAGGTTTACATTTTCTAAAGGGAGTTTTTGTGAAACGTGATATTAGGGTTGTTGCCCTTAATTCAACTTGTTTCATGTCATCAATGATTTTCCATTTTCTCGTTCATTGATTCCTTTGTCATTGTTCCATTTGTCATGATAGCAATCTAGGACTGTTAGGTTAGGGGTCTAATCATTCAAATGTTAGTATTGATGATAAGGTGGTGATGAAATAAACGTTTCCGGCTTTATGAGGACAGTGATGAACGTAGAAGATTTACTTAGAATTTTATTATGGCTGACATTGTCTTCAGTACTCCATATTACATCAAAATAGTTTAGCCACTAGTGTTATCAGACTCGAATTATTATATCATTTTATGTGTTTTATATCAATGAATTATTTCATCTTCAGAAAAGGAATGTAGGGTATTTGATTATCATTAATCAAAGGTTAAAATTTAATCCTTTAAATTAAATAGAGATGCTAGCGTCAGTGAAACTGTATGCAGAGTATAAGAAATAGTTTAACAACTCAGTGACGTCATATTTGTGTGCAGTATAGACGCTGGGACTCTGTAAGCAACTCTTACAATTTTCACCAGTGCCTCTTTAGAAGTCGCTGATTACGTCCAGCAAATAACAGTATGTTACTCCTTGGACAACAAATGTAGGGCTAAATCCAAATATTTCATTGTACTCTCGTAAGTTTGGGACCTTGAGGATCTCGAAACTAAAACGGTGAATGGAATAGATGACCCATCGGGTGTTACTTGCAATCTTGAGAAAATGTCCCTGAACTCAAGAGCAATGTTGCCTATTGTACTAGTGAGCATTTAGGTTATAACTGAGAGGCGAGGTGGATACAACTAAGCTTTATTAAACAGACATCGAGCTTAAATACTGGGACTTGTGAGCAAGAACTTCAAAAGAAAAAAAAATCAATCAAAATTAGGCATGAGCCATCAAGTTTATACAGGCTGGTCTATTAACAGTGAAGGGAAGAGCGAGTGATAAGATAATAATCAAAGCCGTTATAGTGTACTAGCGTGTACACTAGAGAAAAGATATCTGGGACCTCTTATGTAGAGAGAAAATGGACCGAAAGAATATGCAAGAGCAGGATCATTGATAAGATAAATTGCCTTTGTTCATTCTGGGCATGGAAACAGACGGGAGATGAGGAACTCCTAATAGTAGCGTAACACTCCTATAAAATGTATGTAAGACCGACAAAAGGGCTTATTCAGTGGGAATAAAGGAAAGGACATAGGACATCCAAAGAAAACACTTATTTATATTGGGGAATGAGTTAATACAGCCCTGCTGTATTCTCAAATAACCTTGCTTGTTTTCTCGGAAAAGAGTGTAATATAAGGATATTTATTCAGGTAATGACTTTCTTGCAATTTGGGATACTCCCACACACTTACCTAAGAGTTTTTATTTGGAAATGATATGTGTTATTTGTATCCGATAAGAACTTGGCGATTTTCCTGTTTAATCAGTGAAACTGACAATTTCAAAAAAAATTCAAGTGCTGGCAATTTCATCTTTAATTTGCAGTATGCAAGTAATTTTTATCTGTTGGTCTAGTTTTTTGTAATTATGAACTATTATTAATTGTAGTCAAGTGCTACTACCAGAAACCAGTCGGTGAATTAGATTGATAGTAGTTCATTATTCTTCTAGAGAGGTTGTCTAGGACACTACAGTTTGCCGTGTTTATCTTTTATTTCCGAACTTACTATACCCAAGATTATTGATTACCAAACGTAGGCAGATAAGGTGTACAAATAAGAAATATTTTCCTACCAATTTCCAGTATGGCAGACCATTCTATTATTAGATTTACCTTTCACTATCCACGAGGATTTTATAATCTGCTTTCTATTTTATGTACTATTTATTGCACGATCAAGTTCCATAACAATGCTCATCTCTTGCGAACTTTTGATAGAATTTGGGAGTTTATATTGGGAGTTAAACTCAGAAGAATATTGGGAGTTGATAGGCAGGACAGGATTAGAAATGAAACTATAAGAGAGATTACTCGAGTGCCATATGTGGATGAGATCATGGCGAGGGGTAGATGGAGATATTTTGGGCATGCGATTCACACTCACCAAAAGAGATTAGGTTATCAAACTTTTAACTGGGCTCCACAAGGCACTAGAAGAGTTGGAAGATCCAGGCCTACAATGGCTGAGGACTATGAAGCGTGAAGTAGGAGATGATAAATGGAGAAGTAGTAATTTAATAGTTCAAGATGGAGACGACTGGCGAAATCTATCAGAGGCCCTTGGCGTCGATAGTAGTAAGAGTGGATGATGATGATATGCCGTTTCATTTAGTTTCTCAGAATTAAAAATCTGATGGAACTCGAATAGCTACTATAGTCCATTTCTTTTAGCGATACATATTTGCACCGACTCGCGGCGGTGCCCTTTTAGCTCGGAAAAGTTTCCAGATCGCTGATTGGTTGGACAAGATAATTCTAACCTATCAGCGATCAGGAAACTTTTCCGAGCTAAAAGGGCAACGCTGCGAGTCGGTGCAAATATGCATCGCTAAAAGAAATGGACTGTAGTTATTGTTTTACTTCTCCTGACCTTCCGTGATTCGAGGTCAGCTAGATGGTGCGAGTATTAGCGATACGGGGAGTTTGTAATTACATTGTTGTCCGAAATTAAAGAAGGTTCAAATAACGGAAATATAATACTTGAAGGAAAGATTTTCCGAGATTCTCTCTCTCTCTCTCTCTCTCTCTCTCTCTCTCTCTCTCTCTCTCTCTCTCTCTCTCTCTCTCTCTCTCAATGAAAGTTACCGTGAAACTTATGGTAAATTCTGGAAAAAAAAAAAAAACAGTTTCAAGGACTTTTATGCCTTTTTGTGAAACAGTTTGGTGTAAATCTGTCTACACCAGTGAATGGATATATAAAGCCATAATCATAAAAGGTATGTATTTTGTTACTTCTGCGAACGAAGTTGGAAGGCGGTTATGTTTTCGTCACTCTTTGTGTGTGTGTTTGTATGTGAACAGCTTCCTGGCCACAATTTTAATCATAGAGTAATGAAACTTGCAGGAATTAACTTCCGTAAAAAGCTGGAAATTATTACGTTTTGGAAGGTCAAGGTCACGGTCAAGCAAAATGTCTAATTCACGTAATCAGCCATAAGTTTGGATATAGTTGTCACATACTTCAAACTTGGTTCATATTAGAGCATATGAAAATCCACGCCAATTGATACATGCTTAGGTCAAAGGTCAAAGTCGAGTCCAAGGTCAAGGTCAAGCAAAAGGTCAAATTCCGGTCATCAACCATACGGCCACAATTTTAATTGTAAAGTAATAAAACTTGCAGGGATTTTAAACTGTAAAGTAAAGAGCCGGAAATAATTAAATTTTTGGAAGGTCAAAGGTTAAAGTCACGGACGAGTAAAATGTCCAAATTTAGTCCAAAAGGTCGAGAAATAAACTGCCCTGGTGGAGGTCTGCGCTATACCAAGTGCCCCTCTAGTTTACTTTTAAAATCGACTATGGCTGCAACAGATATGATGTAACATTTGCCAACTCTCTCTCTCTCTCTCTCTCTCTCTCTCTCTCTCTCTCTCTCTCTCTCTCTCTCTCTCTCTCTCTCTCTCTCTCTCTCATTGGAAGACGACCTATTATTTAGGGGTACGGTGACTGCTGAGGTAGTTTTAAGGCCCGAATGAGAAGAGAGAGTTGGCAGAGTGTCAGGTCAATGCTGTAATTTACTTAGGCGATTATGAGGTCCACAGGGACTGGGTTGAAGACGGTAAAAGCTAAGTTTTCTAGAGGATCGAGCCAGTGAATGAAATTGAATTTAAAAATAGCTTTAGAATGGAGGCTTATTGCAAGGTGGGAGGAAAGGTAATGAGAGAGAGAGAGAGAGAGAGAGAGAGGAGAGAGAGAGAGAGAGAGAGAGAGAGAGAGAGAGAGAGAGAGTGTTTCATTGCCATTTACTATCCAATTATAGATAACATTTGTATTCCTTTATCGTATTAGATGATGGTGGAAACAAGGTGGAAAAATGTAGAAATAAAAAGTAAATATTTTAAAAAATCAGAAAATGTGCTGGCTGTAGAATGGCAGAAACTACGTAAAAGAAAATAATAAAATTTAGTAATATTAGAATATATGCTTGCTGCTAAATATGGATTTCGCCTATTCAAATTTTACCCAAATTTTATGCCTTTTTATTATAAAAATTATTTGGTGTATTTGGAAAAGCTTGATATTTATCTCATTTGTAAATGACGTTTAATTTGGAGGTAAAGATATTTAATTTCCCTTATTGATCAACGCAAACCAATGTATTTTTTCTTCGTTTATGGTTTTTTTTTTTTTTTTTTTTGAAGGACGATTACCATATTTTCTTGTCAAAATCAATGGTGCTATTTGTCGAAATTTAGTTCCTGTGTTGAGAAAATCATGATCGATTTGAAGGGGATTGATTGATATCGAAAACGATTGGGGCTTAGTTGCTTATAAAAAGGTCTTTGTTTTTATTATCATTGTTATTTATGGCTTTTACTCAAAAAGATATTTGGTTCATGGCTTGCAATAATTTTCTCCATCATTCCTCATTTGTCTACTCTACACTTCTTAGGAACAAATAAAGAGGTAGTATTTATGTTATGCTACCATATTCAGGTAGTTATCATTCCAGTAGTTTATTTCTTGATATTTATTCTGAATTTTTTTTCTTTTGTCCCAGTTGTATTTCAAGGTTTAGATGGGTTGATATAACAATATAGATATTAAGTAATAGTCTATTATGCAATGATTCACGCTCATTACTAATATAAAAAAAGAGATTAAATATGGACCAAATATTCTATCCAGGTAAACATATGACATCCATCGATTCCTTACAGAATTTGAAGCTGTCAGTTTTATATTTTCATTTTGCTTATCTGAATTTTAGCTCGTGCTTGATTTTCTAATTTTACCCTCGGAGTTTCTTTATATCACATATATTTCTAATTCTAGGTCATCCTCTCCCCCTACTTCCTAGCACGTTTGAATCATACGCTTTGCAATAAGGCCCATGTCGTCAGTTCATTCTTCATAACCGTTTCACCAACGCTATAATATTTTCTCACACCATTTATACTTTTCAAACATTATGTTTCAACGGCTTTATATATACACCTTTAATTTATATTCAACATGTCCATTTATATAAGGAATTCACTCTTAATATATATCCTTTTTTCGCACTTATATTACTTTCAAACTTGTCCTCGGATATTGCTGATGTTGTTATTATCGATGGTACTGTAAATCTTCTTGAATTTATGAAGTAAATGATGGTACGTTGACAATTACATGTAGCTCTCCCTTGATCAATTTATCGCGTTTCCAAGTTTTATAAGACTTTATGTTTCACCAGAACTCCTTTTAAGCCAAATGTCAGAATATTAGTTGATTTTTCATTCCAAAGAAATAACTAATTCATTGGTATTTGACGAATTATTTTTTTATTAGCTCTTCATATTCCACTTTCTTCGGCCCTGTCCCATTCCCCTCATATTCCCGAAGACACCTGCACCCATAACTGCTATTCTCACTCAAGAACATAGTGTGCGTGCATCCACATATAACCCCACACGCATCCCCAAAACCTCACTTATTCTTTCAAGGGGGTTGTTAATTCAAGTCCCCGAACCCACATTAGTGTGCGTTCATCTCACCCCTCCCCTTTCTTTTTTCTCCTTCTTCTTCCCGCTGCCCTCCGTAGCATCATCATGATTCCGCTGGCGAGATAAAGCCGAAGGGATGCTGGGGGAAATTAGTGGTGTTGGTTGTATAAAGAGCATCCCGCATCCAGACTCATCCATAACTCATCCGCTTATAACGAAGGCGTGTCAAATCAAAATACAGTGTACTACTTAGCCCTGGAAGATCCCTCACGACTCCGGGGATCAGCTGATTCCAATCTTCGTTCAGAAGCGTGGAGAAGACGGCTAATTGCGATGGGTGGAATTTTTATTCTCTTATGTATATAGACACACTCACACGCTGGATCGAACTCTCTTCTCTCTCTCTCTCTCTCTCTCTCTCTCTCTCTCTCTCTCTCTCTCTCTCTCTCTCTCTCTCTCTCTCTCTCTCCATTCATTTGAAGAAAAAATTTTATGATTTTTGCCGTTATTCTAATGCCTCCATATTAAATGTCAAAAATCGGTGAATACCTATATAAACTTATTAACACAAATAGTTGGGTTCTGGAACAAAAATTAAATGACAGAAGAACTGTTCATCTAATTTCAGATGTTTAAAAGAAGGTAAGGTACATTATTAAAAACATCTCTCTCTCTCTCTCTCTCTCTCTCTCTCTCTCTCTCTCTCTCTCTCTCTCTCTCTCTCTCTCTCTCTCTCTCTCTCTCTCTCTCACACACATTACATACGAACGACTAATCGTGATAGACGAAATAACAGAAGA
>NC_090764.1:13056378-13073538 GCF_036898095.1 Palaemon carinicauda
GAGTATCCAGCATTTCTCTTGTGTACCCGTACTGTATTTTTATCTAAGTGTCGCACTTATAACAAATAGGAACGAAATATATGTTAAGTAAAATGTGAAATTTGATGGTTCGTTTAATAGTTATTGCTGCCATCAAACTTATATTTGCATACTAATGTAAGTAAGGACAAATTTGACGATACAAAAACACTGTTTAATAGCTCTTGCTGCCTTTAAACTAACTTTGCATACTACTGTAAGTGAGGAAAGATTTGACGGTACAATAAGACTGTTTAATAGCTCTTGCTGCCTTTAAACTAACTTTGCATACTACCGTGAGGACAGATTTTACGATACAATAAGACTGTTTAATAGCTCTTGCTGGCTTTAAGCTAACTTTGCATACTACCGTGAGGACAGATTTTACGATACAATAAGACTGTTTAATAGCTCTTGCTGGCTTTAAGCTAACTTTGCATACTACCGTGAGGACAGATTTTACGATACAATAAGACTGTTTAATAGCTCTTGCTGGCTTTAAGCTAACTTTGCATACTACCGTGAGGACAGATTTTACGATACAATAAGACTGTTTAATAGCTCTTGCTGGCTTTAAGCTAACTTTGCATACTACCGTGAGGACAGATTTTACTATACAATAAGACTGTTTAATAGCTCTTGCTGGCTTTAAGCTAACTTTGCATACTACCGTGAGGACAGATTTGACGATACAATAGCATTGTTTCTTTTTTATTCTCTTTTGAATAACAGGTTTATATAGATTATTTTTTTTCATGATTTGATAATGATATTTTCCTGTTGTTATATCAAGATAAAGCGAAATTATATCTCAGGAAAACTAACGTATATGCAAGTTTTTTGTACAGTGCAATATTTTTTATTTGGAGCAGATGGTTCCGACATATTACATAGACTGAGTAGGTATGTCGAATTTATTATGATAATTGATATTCACTTTTTAGGTTATATTTTTAAATGCTTATGTGAGTTTCCAGTTCCCAGACCCCAAGAGTTCCAAAGGCTTGTTTGAATTTTCATCATAGAATCCTCAGTGATTTTTTTTCATATATATTTTTTCAAAATATTTTTAAAGGAAAACCTATGATTTATCATTATAGAATCGGAGACACAAGATATTTTTCTATTTTTAATGCAACAATTTGTATTGATTTATTCCCACATGCAGTCCATACGTACCATTTCTCTTCACCGTCCGGTCGATAGTAATGATATTCATAGCCACATCCCTTCATGGAGCTACCCGTCACAACTCGTCTCGTCACTGCTAATTTAAGCAGTCAAAACACCTTCCCATCGTATCTCATCATCCTTCCCATCCTTCTGGCATGTCCACCTGTCTACACTTGTCTGTCCCAGCGTCATCCACCATTGCTATGTTGATGTAAGGAGGCATGATCACAGCCTCATTATTTAGTAATCACTAGCAACATTGCAGCCACCCCAGAGAGCGCCCCGCTGAGCAGCCCGTTGCCTATACCCCGTCGAGGCCACCAGAGGGCCAGTAGAGGGAAACCCTGGTGGCCCATGCTGAGATTCCTGGTTCTCTTCCAGGTCTTTGCGAATATTCAGCCATTCAAGATTCTCTTTCTCTCTCGTGTTCGTAATTTTTTTTTTTTTTTTTTTTTTTTTTTTTTTTTTTTTTTTTTTTTTTTTTTTTTTTTGTAGTCCGTTGTTAATTTCCAAAACGTACTTTACAAACTCGTGATATTTAGAGACGAGTTACACGTCATCTTCATTAGAAGAAATCTATACTTGATTTTATGGACCATTTGAATAATTTCTTTATCTTTTATCTTATACTAGTGTACACGATCCGTCAAAAATGACGGCTACATATTTAGGTTGATATACCTCTCACCAGCGTATGACTCACCCTGTCCCTTCTACACACACACACACACGCACACACACACACATACACACACACACACATATATATATATATATATATATATATATATATATATGTATACATATATATATATGTATGTATATATATATATATATATATATATATATATATATATATATATATATATATATATATATATGTGTGTGTGTGTGTAGAGAGAGAGAGAGAGAGAGAGAGAGAGAGAGAGAGAGAGAGAGAGAGAGAGAGAGAGAGAGACACTTACTCTTTATTATATAGTGTAGATTAATATTAAAAAGGCCATTTGCTTACACAAAATGTGATAATTTGCAACTTACTTTCGCACAATATCATTGGTATGTTGGTTGAAACAATATTCTGCTTCCCTTATTTATGATTCTTTGTTTGCAAGAGATCGAGGTGAGGGTTACTTTTAGCTTTCGTAATTCATTTCTTCAGTGCAATTGCATTGTTTGGCGTAGCAATTTTCTTGAATTGATCTTTATTGTATATGCTACAATTCTGTGTTCTCTTGACTTGAATTATGGGTTTCTGTTCATCATTTCATTATTATTTCAGGAATTTCTTGTGGCTGCGATTTAGGTTTGTCTTTCATTACTTAATCCTCCATTATTTATAAATTGGTACTAATAGGTTACTCGAAGGTTTTGAAACTATGGATCCCCAGTTTTTTTTTTTTTTTTTCCAATAAAAATTTCAGGGGGGTTGGCTGGACTAAGGCGGCCGGTGCGATAGTTTATCTCCTGAAAGTAATTTCAGGCCTATTTTGAGGTGGTAGTTAGCAATTTGTACCTGTCATAATGGCAAGGCGATAAATGAAATTCATAATTTTGACATTTTTTCCCCTTAATATTTGATGAAATCGTAAATTTTGCCGAAATTTAAAGAGAGTATAATTCTCAGTTCTTGGATGGGAGGTAGCTTCTCAATGTGGCCTTATGCAAAAAAAAAAGAAAAAAAAAAAAGAAAAACCCCTGATCTCCAAAGTAATCGGTATTGACCTCCTATGGTTAGTGCTATAGCGCACGGGAGATGTATGATAAATTAATGTACTTAAAATGAAGCAAAATTTTAAGACTTCTGCTAAACATTTCTCATTTATATATTATACACAGAACCAGTGTTGCTTCAGTTTATATTCTTACTGAAACGTAATTTGAATAGTATAGTTATAATAATTTATTAATAGTATTTTATTTTTTATTCATTCCTGTAAAATGAATCATAACATACTAATAATAAGTTATTATAATTATATTATTCAAATTGCGAAGTAGGAGATGATGAATGAAAAAGTATTAAATTAAAAGCTCAAGGCAGAGACGACTGACGAAATCTAACCGAGGCCCTTTACGTCAATAGGCGTAGGAGGAAATGATGATGTTTTGATTATTTTCATTATCATTATTAGTATTTTAATTAAGTTGATTGAATCAGAGACATTGACCCAGGTAGCGTAGCATCAGATAAATTACAATAAGTCATTAGTTAGATTATCAGGACAATGGGTCAGCACAAAACATGTTTTCACTTTGCTCATTTGATTAAATCTTTCATATTGGTCACCTTTTGACCATATACAAAGTAATAACTATCGATGTCAATGATAGATGGTTCTATTGAATTTGTGTCTCTCTCTCTCTCTCTCTCTCTCTCTCTCTCTCTCTCTCTCTCTCTCTCTCTCTGCGTGCAAGTTGTCTGTAAGTGCTTCCAACCTTAAACATGCTGATTGCGATTTCTATACAAACCTGCGAGACAATCAACATCTCAAGTTGGTTCGAGGAACCTATCCGTCAAGTGTTCAACTTTTCACGATATCAAGTCGCCCTCATAAATCACTTGCGTTCATATGTCGGCCGTCATGCGCGGGCGCAAGCCCGTCTCCTCACTCCCTCCCAACACACGAAGGACCACCGCAAGAGATGACCGAACTCCATCCTGCAATTATCATGGCTCCCAAGTGAGCGCGCATCCTTCCCTCGCTGTTTTGATATTCACAAGTGCGAGGTCATTTCAGGCCTGTAGGAGAGAGCGTCAGGGCTCCTCGCTGGCTCCGTCCATCACGCCCACTTCCCAGCCCACAAACCCACTGCGTTCGGGTCACTGGGTCACGCCCACCCACCCACTCGCCCGGTCACTTGCGTTTGCTCACATTTTTACTGGAGTGACGTTTGACCACATGCAAAGCCTGGTAAAGATCGGTACAGCATTGTCATATTAGCATACGTAATGCAGCTGTTGCGTCTGTTTGCTGAATATATTAGATTATTAAGGCCAATTATATATATATATATATATATATATATATATATATATATATATATATATATATTATATATATACATATATGTATATATATATACTGTACGTATATATATGCATATATATGCATATATATACATATACAGTATATACGTATATATATATATATATATATATATATATATATATATATATATATATATATATATATAAATATATATATATATATAAATATATATATATATAAATATATATATATAAATATATATATATATATATATATATATATATATATATATATATATATATATATGTATATATATACATAATCATTAATGTATTATATTTATAACATCATATAATGTTCCTTAACCTGATGACTGATTAGTGATTATAATGAACGCCCACCATAAGGCACTGTCCAGCTGATGAGCTGTATTTCTGTTACTCATCCACCCTCCTCTTTCTCCATTTCAAAAATTCCTACAGTTAATATCAGTAAAAACTGATACCTGAGAAAAGGTATTCGAAAGAGTGGTTCAGTCAGGTTGTGAAGATGTGAGGGGTATAGGAAGGAGATTAGTAAGGGAATTACAGAAGTAATGGAATGAAGGAGAAGGGGACTTAGTGATGGATAGATGAAATGCTGAAAGCAACAATACGGAAAGGTCTTTTTAACTAAGATATTTGAAGGCGTTTACACGATAGAAGTGGAAGGCCAAAGTGGGTCTGGTCAACAGGAATCTCTGTGTAGGTTATCTCTCTCTCTCTCTCTCTCTCTCTCTCTCTCTCCTCTCTCTCTCTCTCTCTCTCTCTCTCTCTCTCTCTCTCTCTCTATATATATATATATATATATATATATATATATGTATATATATATATATATATATATATATATATATATATATATATATATATATATATATACATATATATGTATATATATACATATATATATGTATGTGTATATATATATATATGCGTGCGTGTGTGTATATATGGGTGTGTGCTCGCACGCGTTCGATATATGTATACACATCACATATCGGAAACACATTGGTGTGTGTTATTTTGATTTTAAAGTCTATTAATCTAATAAAACTTTTTTCTTTTCCTGTACCTTCCCGTAGCCCTAAGATATAGAATTCTCTCTGGAGCTTCCGTTTTTCTGTGATCATGGGTGTTCCTCGACGCTGGTATAGGAAGTCCATAACCCCTCCCTTCGAAATGGGCTTTATGGTCCTATGACCTTAGAAGTGTTTGACCCCAGAAAGGGACTCTTACCTTTGGCTGGTGGCGCCTACCACAGTCGTCTAATTACGTCGGTTATAATTGACTGCTTAGTTCAGTAAGAGCAGAAGGGGTTTTTCAAAGGACCGGGCCAAAACTTATTCTCCTTAACGTCGAGTAGTTGTTCTTATTACCAGTGTCTTATTGCATAAATGCCAGTTTTAATAACATAGAAGAACTTCGGTCACCTCTTATGTATTGAACTTTTTTTTAGTAGGTCCTGTATCTTTTCTTAATTAAAATGATTAGGACGTCCCTTTTTTTTCATCTCCGCTCTTTTAATGTATTCATATGTTTTATTGTTTATAATGAGGTCAGATATTCAAGGAGATTATTGCTTTTAAATGAGCTTATGTATACAAATGATTTATTGTTCTTAATTAATTTGTTTATCCTTTTAGTCTGAAAATATCAACCAATCAATTTTTCTAATGAACATCATTTTTCGGTCTCGTATTAAGAAAGTTTAACGTATTTATTACAGGGTTTTATGGTCTTTTAGTGATCTCTTTTTTTCAACAAGTTTTATTTCAATTAATCCCTGTGTCAAGCGATATTTTCAAGATTATTCTGAAAAAAAAAAATGTATTCTTTTCTTTTATTTTTATCTTTATTTATTATGTCCTACTTTACTATTTTTAAGGAAGAGTTCATTAATATCTTGTATCGTAAAAGGTTTTTCAATTTAGGAAAGTCCATTATTATTTCACGCCTTGAAACTTTTTAATGTCTGATTAATTTGTCAGTCATCCCACAACTTTAAAGATTCTTTATCATTTCCCTTATAAGTTAGTTCCGGCATTACCCCTCATATAGTCCATTGACGGCATTGCTAAAGCCGCACCCACATTTTGGCTTTCTACATTATAGCAAAGTTTTCCACTAATTGCACCTTGGCGCCGAAGGGCATATCTGGTCCTAGCACCTGGTCGCTGGGCCAAAATTTCATAAATCCAATACAATCTAATTTTCTATTTCATAGCTTATTTATGTTTTAAATATTTCTCAATTGACTTTATTTTTTAATTTTTATTTAAAACCTGCCTAAAGTCTTTTAGTGCAATAATACTTCCATAATTCAAAAAATTTTCATGTTTTTTATAAACTTGTCAGCCCTCTTCAATAATGAATATATTGTCAGCTGTTTTTGAATAATCTTTTTATTCTCCCATGCTGTAAACATGTAACGTCCTTGCCTGGTGATCGCCAGACTAGGTTTCGAGTCCCGCTTAAACTCGTTGGTTTCTTTGGTCTCAGCAACCTCACCATCCTTGTGAGCTAAGGATGGGGGGTTTGAGGGATTCTAGCTATAGCTGAGTCATCAGCAGCCATTGCCTGGCCTTCCTTGGTCCTAGCTTGGGTGGAGATGTGGCTTGAGCGCTGATCATATGTATATGGTCAGTCTCTAGGGCACTATCCCTTGCCTCTGCCATTCATGAGCGACCTTTAAACCTTTGATCGTCCCAGCAATCTTCTCGTTCCTTGAAGATAGTTTTAATGTGTAGATTGAATCCAGCTATCTTTCGCAGTCTGAAAGTTCGGAGTATGTTTTATGTATTATTTTATTTATTTACAACTTTTGTAGTCTAATTATCAATTTTATCTCCAAATTGTTTATAATAGCCTTAGATAATATATTTTTTAAAGCATTCAATATTTTGGGGCATCCATATTTCATTGTCATTTTCTGAACTTCATTCACCGTCTTGCTAATAATACTTCATCACTTAATATCATGGTGTTTACAGTATGTTTTAAAGTCAATGTTTTTACACTTATGATAGCATTTTATTAATTTTCAAAGCATAGACCAAATGGACGAACTAACCAATTACCCTAACATACCGAGACACGTTTAAAACAGGAATATTTTAACACATGTCACAGACAAACGTATAACTAAGGCATTTTTCAATTTTACTTCTATATTTATTATGAAATTAATTTTCAATTTTACCTCCGCATCTCCGACCCCTAACAAACATGGCGTGCCTTCCAACCCCCGACGTGGTGATATATCCAGAATCGAATTGCAGATCATAAACAATGGATAATAAATATTGTATTTAAATGATGAGGGCCATTCGTTTTCTAGCAGACAGCTGCCCCAAGAGTCCCTGAATGCGAACGGGGGATTAGCATTTCTCATTAGTGCCTTTAGATTCTTTTAATCCATTCTACCCCCAAGAGGGCAGCGCCTGGGCAGCTCTTGTTTATTCTCCTTCCCCCCCTTACATTTATGCCGAAGGTATTCATTCGACTTTGAAGACCTTAATTAAAAGTGTGTATATATATATATATATATATATATATATATATATATATATATATATATATATATATATATATATATATATATATATGAATATATCTATAGCATTTAAATATATAAATGTTTATGTATGTATATATACATATATATATATATATATATATATATATATATATATATATATATATATATATATATATATATATATATATATATATATATTTGAATATATCTATAGCATTTAATTTATAAATGTTTATGTATGTATATGTGTATATATAAATTATACACAATATACATATATACATGTGTATTTATATATTTATATATACAGTATAATTATGATTTATAAAATATGTACAAATATTTATGCATATAGATACATACTGTATACATATGTGTGGCTTTGATTTTTTGCAGTTCACGAAAAGAAAGGACTACTGGTCATCCCTTTCCCCCTTACTTCGTTCTGATCCCATGTTAAAATAACTCCTCAATCTCAAAGGTATAGCTCAACTATATAAAGGTTTATTATCGACATTACTTTTAATGTATTGTATTAACTATTTTATTTATTTAACTTACTCTTTTATTTTTTACTTACATTAAAACCTGGGAACCTTTTAAAATCTGATTTGGAAATATATTATTTCTTACCTTATCTTTCAATGTATTTTCTATACACACACGCACACACACACATATTCCATTTATATTTTAGAAGCTCAGCATGAATGATATCTAGAAGTGAGTAAATGAGTAGTCGGAAAAAGGTTGAAAAGCAGTACCTATAAAAGCCTATCTTATTTCTAGTTATGTAGTGTTATATATGTATCATATTCCTCCTAATTTCAGTTCAGCATTCGTTTTTGAACATTCAGGAAAGTTTTACTAGTAATCAACATTTCTTTGGCCCACTATTTTTCGCTTTACAATAAAGAAAGCATTGTCACTTCACAATTAAGTTTTCAGATTTTTTATTTCTTTTCAAAGGTAACGTCATATTTCGCTATATTTTAGGTAGCTATTCTGATTTCACAATGTGGACATGATAATCATTCATAAGTATAATGCATTTTTGGCAAAGTTCGTATGATATTGTCAAACTTTGTCGATTTCGTCTGTTTAAAATTTCACTAAAATTTTGACATTTTTTATACAGACGTTCTTCTTGCTACTGTCTGACTACTTTGCGAGGATATATAATCTTGGTCTTAATTACGTGTTTGTATTTGTGTCTGAAAATTCAAGTGTGAAATTTGAATAATTAAAAATTATTTACTCCAGCCTTTTGTATTATATTGCTAGTTTAATGTTTAAATTTATTATCGTCTCGTGTTGTTCACAGCGCAACTTTTGACCAATCTTGTTTGTTTCGTAGATAATGAAGACAACCTTAAGCGATGAAACTCCTTTAATTACATTTACATTTCCTATATTTTGGGTATTTGTTCAACTACTGACTCTCGTTCCCATTTGGAAAAATAATTTTGAGTATTGTAACTGAGATTGTTGTTATTACCTTCGCCAAGAAGGTTTTAAAATTGAGTCGGTTCATTTATTTATTTGTCTGTCTGTCTGTCTGTGGACAGGATAACGTCATTTTTTCACCACAGATAGATAGTAGGTCAATGACGACGCTATTAAATTTTGGAAATGACTTGGATCCGGGTCCAGATTCTAGATCCTGATTTGCATTTTTTTTTTTTTTTTTTTTGCTATCCACAGTCAGTATTATGAAAAGGGGGATACGCTGTCCGTAGTCTTTAGTTAAATGTTACAGTAGATTCATCCACGGTCAATATATGAAAGGAAGTGCTTTGCCTGTGGAATTCAGTAAAATATTAACAATATTCATAGGCGGAGTTCTGAAATCTCTGATTGCTCTTGTTACTACCTCCGCCAAGGAGGTTATGTTTTCGACCAGGTTTATTTATTCATTTCTTTGTCTGCGTGTCTGTGAACAGGATTACGTAAAGACTACTCAACGGATTTTGATGAAATCTTCACCATAGATAGATCTTAGTTCGTGGACGACCCCATTAAATTTTGGAGATGTTCAGGAACCGGATTTGCATTTTTCACAATTTTAAAGAACAGGATTACGTCAAAACTACTCTACGTATTTCGAGTTTTTTTCCACCTCGGATAGATCTCAGGTTATGAACGACACCCATTAAATTTTGGAGGTGATCCGGATCCTCATTGTAGTTTGTTTATTTATTTGTTTGTTTGTCTGTGTGTCTTTGGATAGGATTACATCAAAAGTACTCGACGGATTTTGACGAAATTTCCACCACAGATAGATCTTAGGATGGACGACCCCACTAAATTTTGGAGATGATCCGGATCCGGATTTCCATTTTTCACCATTTTTAAGAGAATATCACAACAAATGGACGGATTTTGACGAAATATCCACCACCGATAGATCTTAGGATGGACGACCCCACTAAATTTTGGAGATGATCCGGATACGGATTCTAGATCCGGATTTCCATTTTTCACCATTTTTAAGAGAATATCAAAACAAATGGACGGATTTTGACGAAATTCCCACCACAGATAGATCTTAGGATGGACGACCCCACTAAATTTTGGAGATGATCCGGATACGAATTCTAGATCCGGATTTCTATTTTTCACCATTTTAAAGAGAATATCAAAAGAAATGGATGGATTTTGACGAAATTCCCACAACAGATAGATCTTAGGATGGACGACCCCACTAAATTTTGGAGATGATCCGGATACGAATTCTAGATCCGGATTTCTATTTTTCACCATTTTAAAGAGAATATCAAAAGAAATGGACGGATTTTGACGAAATTCCCACAACAGATAGATCTTAGGATGGACGACCCCACTAAATTTTGGAGATGATCCGGATACGAATTCTAGATCCGGATTTCTATTTTTCACCATTTTAAAGAGAATATCAAAACAAATGGACGGATTTTGACGAAATTCCCACCACAGATAGATCTTAGGATAGACGACCCCACTAAATTTTGGAGATGATCCGGATACGAATTCTAGATCCGGATTTCTATTTTTCACCATTTTAAAGAGAATATCAAAAGAAATGGACGGATTTTGACGAAATTCCCACAACAGATAGATCTTAGGATGGACGAACCCACTAAATTTTGGAGATGATCCGGATACGAATTCTAGATCCGGATTTCTATTTTTCACCATTTTAAAGAGAATATCAAAACAAATGGACGGATTTTGACGAAATTCCCACAACAGATAGATCTTAGGATGGACGACCCCACTAAATTTTGGAGATGATCCGGATACGAATTCTAGATCCGGATTTCTATTTTTCACCATTTTAAAGAGAATATCAAAACAAATGGACGGATTTTGACGAAATTCCCACCACAGATAGATCTTAGGATGGACGACCCCACTAAATGTTGGAGATGATCCGGATAAGGCTTCTAGATCCGTATTTCCATTTTTCACCATTTTAAAGAGAATATCAAAACAAATGGACGGATTTTGACGAAATTCCCACCACAGATAGATCTTAGGATGGACGACCCCACTAAATGTTGGAGATGATCCGGATACGGCTTCTAGATCCGGATTTCCATTTTTCACCATTTTAAAGAGAATATCAAAACAAATGGACGGATTTTGACGAAATTTCCACCACAGATACATCTTAGGCCATAGACGACTCCATTAACCTTTGGCGGAGTTCAGAAATCTCTAATTGCTCTTGTTATTATTTTTGGTAGTTTCAGTGTCTGTATATCTATATTTCAAGAAATGTCTTAGTTCTGAAGCTGTTGCATTAAAGGAACATTGAAAACAGTTTTTCTATTCGACATCATAAAATGTTATTTGTCAGGTTTTCTAGAGTTTCAAGCCATTCATTCATGAATGCTTAGAAAGAAAATTCTCTCTCTCTCTCTCTCTCTCTCTCTCTCTCTCTCTCTCTCTCTCTCTCTCTCTCTCTCTCTCTCTCTCTCTCTCTCTCTCTGTGTATTTATATATATATATATATATATATATATATATATATATATATATATATATATATATATATATATATATATATATGTATACTATATATATATATTATATAAACAGAAAGAGAGAGAGAGAGAGAGAGAGAGAGAGAGAGAGAGAGAGAGAGAGAGAGAGAGAGAGAGAGAGAGAGAGAGAGAGTACTTTGAACTCGATTTAGAGACAATGGTCCAATTTACTTTGTTTCATGTCTTATGTTGTCTTAATCACACAAGACAGCGAAAGAATTATATGGACAACGCTCAATTATCGGTTGGCCTGTTTCGTAAGTCGATTAATAAAATTTTTTTTCTAGGTGATATAGACTCCCTCAAATCAATGGTTTCTTCAGCCATGTAGGTAATTTTTTTGCCTTTAATTCTCATTGTATAACAACATTCTAGGGATTCAATCGTCATTAGAACTCATAACTTCCTCTAGTAGAAAAAAATATCTGAACAATGCTTTCCTCTAACTGATACTGCTTCAAGTCAAAGGTTCCGGCTGGTCCGTAATTATTTGCTGTTTATATTCTTTACGTAAAAACTTTCTAAATAGGGGTAATTGAGGATTGAAAAGACGTCAAATTACCTTATCGAGGCTATTAAACGAATTCCTTTTTTTATATATATTCTTTGTCGTCGCCGTCGATTGCACTTCTCTTCCGTACGTTTTATTTCATTTTTTTTTATCTGGATGAATTACAGTTCTCATTTACATATGCCGGCCTTTGGGGTTATAAAAAGGACGCGGCTCAAAGGGAGCGGAATGTTTCTCACGTTTACAGCCGGTGACGTCACAGCACCCCTCAAGTTTATAAAACAATTAAAGGGTTTACAACTAGAACAGCGCCTGTCGCTTCCCATGTACACATGTTGAGCGCACCCGGTGAACAGCTCTTCTTCAAGCTAATTGTTGGGTATTTGGTTCATGTATTTGGTAAAATACAATTCCAAGTTGTTCAATATATACGTAGAGATGTCTTTCTTAACCTATATATTCTTGTATTGTATTAGATTTTGTTTTCTTCTGGGTGGTTTCCCCTATCGGGGTTCCCGTCTAAACGGAGAAATTAACGAAACAGTCCCAAGCCGGTTTAAATGATTTTCCGGAATTGCAAGCAATTACAGACCTTACGTAAGAGCTATACAAGCTCTAAATCATCCTCACCAACCTGAAGAGGCACTACGAAAGTAGACGTTCGACCTTAAGTCGCTGTTGGATAAAGACGATTATGCTTTGCGCTAGGGATGAAGTTGACGTGACATTACATAGTACGTGACGGGGAACGGACGAGAAAATTTGCATGGGTCGACACTAAAAGTCAGGTTAGACAATACGGACGGCAGTGGAGAGTGAGTTAGTCATTACTGACCATTAGGCTAATGTCTTTTTATCACCTTTACCTGGATGGAATATGTAATTAGCGCCTACTGCACCTGCCATCTTGAGTGGCCTCGCTGGGCGGCTTTTGTTTGGTATTAGGTTTCATTTGGGACGTGTCCTCTGGAATGCATTATAAAAAGAACAATAAAGAAAACTGGAACTGACGAAGGATTTAATGCATTATAAAATGAACAATAAAGAGAACTGGAACAACTGACGAAGAAAACTGGAACCACTGACGAAGGATTCGGACTTAATGATATCTTGCACTTATACCACTTCGCTGTCTTCACTCGTGAGAACATAAATATGTAAATTAGTCTTATTTTGTAGTTATTTTGGTCGATTTAACACGTCCATTTGTACTTGTCAAAACCACCCATACTAGGTTGGTTTGCTGTAAGCTATCGGACAAAAATCTCCCATCATTACCAAGTGACCAACGTGGTAATGAAAACTGGCCAAGTGCTGGATGTGAATAAGTAAATGTCTGAGTCTTTTGTCCTGCAGTGGACTAGAAACGGCTGCATTTGCTGTTGTCCTAACTTGTTGTATATGTGACTGTGTGTGTTTTCCAACATTAATCTTCTACTCCATACAGTTTGGCTCACTAGTAAAAACAAGACTGTGGGCACTGTCGCATTCATTCATTAACTTAACTGCTGAAATGTTGATGCACCCCCTACATTCTCATTATCCAGAATGGTGATGAGCTGCATGTTTTTACTTCCTACACAACTCATGCCTTTCTTGAGGCCTTTTCTTTACAGTACCTCTTGTATCGTATCTATAAAATGCTACCTAGGTAAACCCTTCCTTTGTTTTTTTCTATATAGCCGAACTATCTGAAAGGACGCTGATCTTCCTATTTTCTACTTAAACAGGGTTTTACTAATCTATTTTTTATGTACCTCGCCATTAAAATTCTTCGTTCGATAACTTGAACTTTAGAACAAAACTTAACTTTTTGAATTACTTCCAGGAACCAGTATACAGCATCTGGTGTTGTTAAGGTGCGATTAGATTGGAGAGTTTTTTCCGAGAGTTGCTCTCAGACAGCTGCTCTATGGAATGTAAACAGGCTGTAGAGGACTCTCCGAGATTTTCTCTCTACTCTCGCGAGTGTTTCTCTTCTCTCGCGCATGCTACAGTCTAAACACTCTAGACAGCACGCTCGTAGAGCTAGGTTGTTGCTCTCCACTCTATCCAGAGAATATTCAGATCTCTGAAAGTTTTCGTTACTCTCGCGAGAGAACATGTGCCAAAAAGTGGAATAAAGATCAAACATTTGCATTAATTCAGCAATACGAGAAATTTCCTGAACTGTGGAATGTGACTTTGCCTGAGTACAGAAACAAAGAGCTGAAAATTAGTAAAATTAAAGGAATAGCTAAGAACTTGGGAATTAGCAAAAAAGAAATTACAAGCTAGAAAATTAAAGAAGAAAAAAAAATTGGAGTAGAGCTGAAGAAATAATTAGTGTAAAAAAAAAGAAAAAGAAAAGCACTACCCACAAACACACACACACGCACTTCAATACCCGTTATTTTTAACGAGCACGTGCAATAGATTATTTGTTATTATTATTTGAAAAAAAGAGATATTAAATATATTTAATTCAAATAAATGCTTAAAATTTACATATTTAATTTAAATATTTGAATTTAACGGGAACGTGCAGTAGATTATTTGTGTTATTATTAAAAATGAAAATATTAAATACATTTAATTTAAATAAATGATTAAAATTTAAATATTTAATTTAAATATTTTTTTTTGTGTTTACACAGTGTTATATAAAAACTCTTTATTTCTTCAGGAACTGCCTAGCTCTGAATTGATCTGGAAACGGGAATCAACCAGAGCAAACTGGAAGTATTAATTTGGAAACAGGAACCCCCAAACATACGAAGTTCTTATAGCTCGATGCATCTTCCTCAAACAATTTTCTTAATAATTTTGCATGTGCTCCATCTTCTCCCCTTCTGCTTATCCATTTTCGGACCCACAAACTTCTTTTCCTTTTCTTTTTCACTTCGTTCATAATTATTAATGCAGCAGCAACATGGCAATTTTGAGACATGTTCTCTCAACCCTCGCTAGTTGTCGACTAGCACTGGCTCCAGTGTAAATAGATGCGCGAGAAATCTTACCCGACTCTCGGACACTTTCTCTCGTGACACTCACTTACAGCTCTCGGAGAGAAAAACTTGCTGGTAGGATAAACACGCTGTAGAGAAAGTCGCGCTAGAGTAGCTGTCTCTCGGGAGAGTTTACTCTCCAATCTAATCGCACCATTACACTGGCAGTCGAAGTATTTCAGCTGTGATGTCTATTCCCTCCTCAGAATGCCTGATTACCAATGCCCAAATTGTTAGCTTTGCACAACCAGAATTAGATTTACTTGAGAAATTCTACTTCATAAAAATAGATTTTATGATAAGTGATTGTCTTTGATCTTCGTGTAGCCAAAAGACGAGAGCTCAGTTGTAGGGCATAGCGTTCGCTTTTAAAAGATCTTTGCTTCAGTCTTAATCTTCCCTACCAGGTGTGAATGTGTACGAGTGTCAGTTCAGAATCCATAGAAAAGGTTTTAGCATGGTAATATCATAAAAAAATATCTTTCTTTACCAAGCGGAATAGCTTTTCCAAGCTTGATATATATATATATATATATATATATATATATATATATATATATATATATATATATATATATATATATATATATATACACACACGGTTGAACACAGTAATTTCTGGCACACCTCGCTGTAAGGAATTACACCCTTCCCCGCCCTTAATGTACTGTGCTACTTTTGGTAAGTAGCTCTTTTAGAAGGGCACTCCAAAATTAAACCATTGTTCTCTAGTCTTGGGTAGTGTCATAGCCACTGTACCATGGTCTTCCACTGTCTTGGGTTAGAGTGCTCTTGCACGTCATTCTATCTTATTTCTCTTCCTCTTGTGTTTGTAAGTTTTTTATAGTTTATATATGAAAGATGAAATTTAATGTTGTTACTGTTCTTGAAATATTTTTTTTTTATTGTTCATTACTTCTCTTTTAGTTTATTCTTTTCCTTGTTTCCTTTCTTCAATGGCCTATTTCTTCCCTGTTGAAGTCATTGGGCTTATAGCCTCTTTCTAATTCAGTTTCTAATAAAAATAAAGTAATGTGTATATGTGTTTGCTTGCTTGTTTGTACCGTAAGTGTGTACGTGATTTTGTATTATTTTTATGTCTACTGTGCGTGCTTGCTGTCATTATTTTGTATCTCATAAGGACGGATGCCATTAAACAAACATTGTTTTAGTTACTAAGCTGAGTAAGTCCAAATTGGTTTTAGATAAGAGTACTCTAACATTCAGTCCAAATTTGAAAATTACTTCTTATCTAAATACCGTAGCGATAATCGTGTACTTGTGAGCAATAAATCTAATTTCTATCCGAAAAAATAACAAATAAAGAAAAAATAAGACGAATTATGTATAATTACGGCTTAGGGAACAAATAACCTCTCCTGTTTTTTTCTTTTTTGTACATAATTTCAATTTAATTTCAATATTGGAAGTTTGATTAGAGTTAACCATTATTACTCAATGAGTTCTCATATATAAATAAACTATTTCGTCATGTTATATTTTATAAGAAAACATCCTCGTTATATTGTTAAAGTTCTGAATTTAACAAATAATATTTAATTTATATATAGGCTTTGAGTAAAGTAACAATTATGGGTTATATAGTTTTGCGTATATCAGTCTGTATTTTGTTTTCAATTAAAAAAGTCATATTAATTAACATAAAAAAGTGGTTTTTTTTAGGTTGATATAATATAGATGCAATATCTCATTTTGGTTGTATTATATTTATGGAGGAAATACAAATATGTCAAGGAAAGTTGTGTTCTTTTTTGTTCGTTTTTGTTCTTTTTTCTTCGCCTTCAGGGTTTATAACGGTTATCAACTCATTCCCCTTTCCGAAGAAAAAGTTAATATTCTCACCACCAATTCAT
>NC_090764.1:13074038-13079038 GCF_036898095.1 Palaemon carinicauda
ATACATCAAAGGAATTTATGTTCTATTTTGTTCTTTTTTCTTCTTCGCTTTCAGGTTTTATAACGGTTATCAACTCTTTCCCCTTTCTGAAAAAAAAGTTAATATTCTCACCACCAATTTATCCTTCCATTTCCTTTTTTTTTTTTTTCATTTCCCCTTTAAAAAAACAGTACAGTAGAGGCCTAAAAAGATCATAAGTATAGGCCTACCCATACATTACTGCCATCCCAACACCCCTCTCATAGGTTTCGTTCTTCGCAAATAAGCACTAAATTAACGTGTAATGAACAGCCTTTATCACTCGCTGGAGCCTCTTCACTGACGGCTAAGGATTCTCCAGAAAAGGAGGCCTCTAATTATATTCAGGTAAAGAGAAATTCTCTGTTTCTCTTCTCTCTGAATGTCAGGACCCCTCCATTCCAATCCTCCTTCATCTTCATTTTAGTTCTAGAATCCTTTCGAATTCTTCCCTTTGTTTGCTGATTTAACTAGAAGTCTTTTTCATATATTATATATAGCTACTTATTTCATTTGTGGCATTGACTTATTTTTATATTTTCTAATTTCATTTAGTTTAGCCTTCGCCAAAATAGAAGATTTAACGAAGGGTATGTATTCACCTCTGTCGTCGTTTATTTCTTTTGTCTCTGAACAACTTTACATAAAAACTACTGTACTGATTTTGACCAAACTTGGTAGTTATGATTGGTATGATCTAAGTATGAATCTGTAGCAATTTGGATAAAATACACTAAAGTACAAGTACGCAGCAGTACTTTGAAAATAATCGCAATGTTAAGTAAATGGCCTTTGTGTGTGTGTGTGTGTGTGTGTGTGTGTGTGAACATAATGCACAACTACAAAACCGATTTTAACAAAACTTAGTGGACATATCTGGTATGAAGCGAAGACAAAACTATAGATTTTTAAGAAAATATATCAAATTACAAGGACGCAGGGGAGAGAGCGTGGCGAAGGCATGCACTCTACTGAGGACTGCGAACTAGAATCCTCTCATAATTTTGCTAATCCGGTAGAGATATTTTGAACCGTCCGCTTTCCAGTTATGTGTTTGGATCACAAAAGCAGAGGCATCTCTTTGAAAATGAATCGTCATATAATCTTTTTCACATATCATCTGAGGTGGATACAGCAGAAACACGAAAATGCAGGAAATCCAAAGCCGGCGGGGGTGGTGGGATTATTGAGGTCTTCGTGTGTAAAGTGTTAACGGTAAATGCTCTTCTTCTTCTTCTTCTTCTTCTTCTTCTTCTTCTTCTTCTTCTTCTTCTTCTTCTTCTTCTTCTTCTTCTTCTTCTTCTTCTTCTTCTTTTGATTATTATTATTATTTTTATATTATTATTATCGTTATCATTATCATTATCATTATCACTATAATTATTATTATTATTATTATTATTATTATTATTATGAGAGATTTTTGCGGCACATATCTAAGGAAAAGGATCTGATAAAACTTTATTAAACTTAATACTATGCTTTTTTTTATACCAGAAAATTATACTTTGCAAATTTGGATTACGCACGCTCCATGAAAGATCGTTTCCACACAACCATAGGTCCTGGTATGATGTTCAAGTCTACACGGAGGCGGTTATTGTCTATATACCACCGCAATTAATGCCCTATATATACTGTATATACACAGTGTATATACTGAGTCGAGTTTCTGGGAAATCTAAGTCCAGGTTTCAATGGCGTTTGAAAAATTAACAGGGTAACAGACGTTGATGGTAAAAAAATCTATGAGTTACCGCAACCTATACGTACACAAATGTATACGTATAGCCTATACACGTATATATATATATATATATATGTGTGTGTGTGTGTGTGTGTGTGTGTGTGTGTGAGAGAGAGAGAGAGAGAGAGAGAGAGAGAGAGAGATGCATAATGACATGGGGACCCCACCACCCACCAAAAATAAGATCCCATCAGACGTTCTGTGGGGTTCGGGTGAGTGGTGTAGCTTTAGGTTTTCTGACTAAATTCATGGATTGTTCCCAAGCTGTCATTCACGAGTCCACCTAACTGTTTTTAAATACTAGCAATATATTTGCTAAAAGGAAAAAGGGTTGCTGGTCTCACACCCTCATCCCCATTGATTGGCATACATGGCTCATCTGGTGCTACTTCCTCCAAAGGTAAAAATAGGTTTATGGTGAAAAAAAAAAAAACTTGTTCTTGTGATAATTGAATTTCTCAAATGGTTGGTCTGGTCATTATTTCCACGGCCAAGGGTCTTTACTTCAGGACTAGATTAACCTCTTTCTGCATAGGGAGTTTCTCTCATCCGGAGGTAGTGACATAACGCTGGCAACTTGATCCTAATTTTGGGTATTGGATTGGTCAGTCCAATGGACTCACTCTTAAGCAAAATAGATCCATCCTTTCTAACAGAAAACACCTAACAGCTAAAAGGTAGAAAATTTTTGTATATTCACTTGTGAACATACACACATTGATCGGCTTTGATACACTTACATCAACTAACTCTAAAACCTAGGTACACACAGGAAATGGGAGCGAGGAGTTAATCATGTTTAACGGATTTTGAAATTTTGGTTCCCACAATTTCTTCATCTCTTTTGTTAGTTTTCAAAATTGTTTTACTTGGTTCTCAAGAATTCAGATGCTGTATTTCCAATTTCGACTGGTTAATTTTTTCTATGATGAAGATGATGATGATTATGATGATGACCCTCCTGATCCTGATGATGTTAGAGGAACTGGATTGTGATGTTGATACAATTCAAGAGTTGTGATGGTGATGAAGATGATAAACGGGCGTTGCGTGAATCTTACGGACTAAATTCGATATGTTTTTATTCATTACGTACCTCTGCTTTTTTTTTCTCTCTCTTTCTTTTTTTGAGTAACGAATAATTTTAAACTATTTGTGATTACCTACACACACACACACATATATATATATATATATATATATATATTATATATATATATATATATATATATATATATATATGTATGTATATACACATATATATATAGTGTGTATATTTACATATATATATATATATATATATATATATATATATATATATATATATATGTATATATATATTTGTATGCATATATGCATGTGTATGTCTGTGTAAGTAAGATCTGACAATGATTTTATAAAATATTTTCCGTAATAGTTTTTCATTTTTCATTGCCTAAGTGATTCATTCTGGTAAATTCTTAAATGAAGATAAAATGTAACTCAGAAAACCAAACTTTGTATGAATAACCCAGTGGCTCAGAAATACCCCCTATTCTTAGTCTGCGATATCTTTGAAGGTTATACAACAATGTATTGAATCACATTTTGCATTCATTTTGCATAATTGCTCCTTCTCTTCCTTATTTGATTTTTTTTTATGTATCTTAATTTTTAGCGATCCTCATGTTTTATAATTTCCTGTATAGAGGGACACATAGGCTGCTATGAATGATGTATATATGTTATAAATTGTAAGATTGTAAATTTGTTTTGCATAAAAAATAAGATAAAATTTACACCATGTCATTATCAGGCTACAGTTCCATTACCAGGCGACTTGGCGAATTACTCTTCCTAGGGATCAGTATCACGTCATGTCTAACTTCTTTGACCTTAACGGAAGTTCCTCTGAGTAGTGAAAACTGTATAAAACCCAACTGTCCGTGTTGAGTTATTACGTAATTAGGGACGCTATCGTTGTGAGAAAAAATTAATAATTTATTTGCTCTTTTTCTATTCATAATTAAAGGAATTGGCCGAATGAATGTTATATTTAAGGGGAATAAAAACACATACCTTCTAATTGCCCTCGGAACTAACTTTGTCAGGTTATGACTTTTCTTCTAATGTTACTGTTAATGAAAATATCGTTATATATTTGATAACTACCGCTCCACACGGTAGTAATTAGAAAAGCCGGAAGATTTTATATGCAAGTTAAATATGACATTTATAGGAATATGTTTATTTTATGGAATCAAACACTCGTAATGAATTTCATCAGTGATGAAAACCCTGCTTGGCTTGGGCTTACCGGGGTAAAATTTTTAGCTTGACTTTCATCGGTGCTGAATACCCTACTATAGTCAATTCTTTTTAGCGAGGCAGATTTGCACCGGCTCGCAGGGGTGCCCCTGATCGCTGATTGGTTGGACAAGATAATTCTTACCAATCAGCTAACAGGAAACTTTTCTGAGCTAAAAGGGCACCGCTGCGAGTCAGTGCAAATGCGCCTCATTAAATAAAATTAGTATAGTGTTAAGCTTGTATGGGTGTATACTAGCGAAGTCTGGAAGTGTTTGTCCTGAGACGAGATTAGAGCCAATCACAGCTCGAGCTTGCTTAGTGGAGGGAACTATTAACAAGATTTAATCAAGATCTACATACAGACTTTGGATTTAATAGTGACCTACATAGCTGGCGTGAGCAGCAGATCCGTGTACCGCTTGCTGGAACAGAAGAGCAATTAATTTGCTTAATTGCGAATGAAGCAAACCACGCCGGAGTAGAGATCATTTGAGGGACTGATATAAAGCTTAAAGTGATCTGGCAATTGATAACAAATAGTTGGGGTAGGTGATGACGTCACTGGGTGACAATACTTGCTTATGCTGAGCGAGCTCTTGTTGATATTGGCTCCAATTTAGTCTATGGATGAAACCGTACAGACTTAGCTAAATGCCGAAGAGAGGGACTCAGCTTGGATTTCATGAGTGCAAAAACACGGTTTTGGATTTCATTATTAACGCAACAGCTTTGGTATGTACTACATTGGATAGATATTATTTTATTTTTAGAAAGCAACTTACTAAACCTATTTGTATTTTGCTTTAGATGAGGATTTTGCTACTTTTAATATTAGTGTTCTGTACTGAATTTCAGATAAGACATTTATATGAGAAATATAATTATTTTGGGTGCTTGCAGAATTATCTCAGGAGAAAATATGACTTCATGAAAATTTAAGAAAAAA
>NC_090764.1:13084038-13089038 GCF_036898095.1 Palaemon carinicauda
ATTATAAGTAGGGAAATTAATATAATGTAAGTGCTTGGTAAAGGGAAGAATTTAAAGAAATAGAAAATTCTATAGTACCGATAGCTAATTGATTTTAATAAGGTATAATTATAGGTAAAAACGGGACCCTATAGGGAAATTCAAGTACTATCATAGTTAGGGAATTTAAGATAAAGGGTTGGATAAAAAAAAAATAGAGTATCAAGGGTTAATTGTTAATCCTTTCAGACTGTTTGTATACTAAGCCACCCCTCAGTCATTCAATTGGAGCTTCCTGGATTTTAACTGACAGGTTAGGTCTGATGGCATCTGCTCCCCGCTTGGTTGGGATTATAGTGTCATTTTTCTATGATTTACGACCATCTTTTGTTATTTCCCATTTGTGTGAATGGTTAATTGGTTTGGCTGTTTTCGTAACATTTTTTTGCGTTCTCGTTTTGCGAGCCTTTGAGTGCTTAAGTAGAATAATTTTTCGATAAAGATACCTTTTTTTTTTTAATGTTCGGATATTTGCTCTTCGCTGTAATGAAACGTATTATTACGTGATTATCTTTAGTGTTTATGAATAAAATTATCTTTAGCGTCAACAGGTATGAGGTTTAAAGTGCGTATTCCCCTATTCTGTTATACAAATATTCTTGGAAACTTAAGTTAATTCTTTCTTCTGTCCATAATCTGTCGCAATTTTGTCTTGTGTGAATATAAAACTTTTACGTTTATTCTAAATTTGTAATTTGAGTAATATTGAGGCTTAAGTAAATTTTAATTAACCAGAGATAAATTCTTAATACCAGCAAATACTAGATTATTTCTCTCAGTTTTATACGAATTTCGTCTCTCTCTCCTCTCTCTCTCTCTCTCTCTCTCTCTCTCTCTCTCTCTCTCTCTCTCTCTCTCTCTTTTCGAACTTGAAAAAATGTGGCTTGTTTTTATTCATCAGCTTTAATCGACAAAAAATATTAGGAGATCAGTGTATATATATTTATGTCGGCATTTGATAGTTTTTAGCGCAATGCCAGGTTATCTTTTATTCCTTCAGTACACATGAAGTGAATAGCAGGACAGTATCAGCTCATGGAATTTATATATATATATATATATATATATATATATATATATATGTGTGTGTGTGTGTGTGTGTGTGTATCTATATATATATATATATATATATATATATATATATATATATATTATATATATATGCATATATATATATATATATATATATATATATATATATATATATATATATATTTCACGCTTCATAGTTCTCAGACATGTAGGCCTGGGCCTTCCAACTCTTCTAGTACCTTGTGAAGCCTAGTTGAAAGTTTGGTAAACTTATCTCTCCTGGGGATTGCGAAGAGCATGCCCAAACCATCTCCATATACCCCTCGCCATGATCTCATTCACATATGGCGCTTGAGTAATCTCTCTTCTAGATTCATTTCTAATCCTGTCCTGCCATTAACTCCCAATATTTTTCTGAGAGGTTTGTTCTCAAATCCAAAAAATCTGTTGGATATTTTTCATTGTCATACCACGACTCATGTCCGTAGAGTAACACCGATCTCACTAAACTGATATATAGTCTGATTTTTTATATGTAATTGCAGGTGATTTGATTTCCAAATTTTACCTAACCTAGCCATTGTCGGAATTGCATTTTTCAATTTTTCATTAAACTCCAATTTTAAAGACCTAAATACTTAAATGATTCCGCCTCATTAATCCTTTCTCCTTCCAATGGTATTTCATCTTTCATTACATATATATTCCCTTCTCATCATCTCTGTCTTTCTTCTATTTATCTTGAACCCAACATCATGTGATATTTCATACATTCTGGTAAGCATATATATATATATATATATATATATATATATATATATATATATATATATATATATATATATGTATATATACTGTATATACTGTATATATATATATATATATATATATATATATATATATATATATATATATATATAATGTATGTATGTATGTATGTATGTATGTATGTATTATTCAGTACTAGTGCAATGCAACAGTGGCATTTACACTCTTATGAACAAATGTTAAATTAATATGTTAAGTTTCCTTCGTCCAAAAGTGAATGTTAAAAGAACAACCATAACTAAATAAAGAAATCCTAGTCAGGCATTGATATGAAAAATTATACAACTGCGTATTTTCATGTCACATAAACATAAGAATAGCCTGCAT
Source organism: Palaemon carinicauda (assembly GCF_036898095.1). Taxonomy (NCBI): domain Eukaryota; kingdom Metazoa; phylum Arthropoda; class Malacostraca; order Decapoda; family Palaemonidae; genus Palaemon; species Palaemon carinicauda. Next base: position 13,086,265 of record NC_090764.1, read on the forward strand.
CCGGCTGCAAAGCTTTGGCTAAGGGACACTATGTTGGTTACTTTTAATGCAGATATCTTCAGGTCGCCCGTGGGTATGTTGTAAACTTGCAACGCTCTCTTGCCACGATGTAGCTTTATTTGCTATGTGGAGGGCCATTTTAGTCAAGGGGTAAAGAATCTCGACTCGAAATAAATGCCGTAATTGTGAATGTGTCAAAGAGGCCAGGGGAAATCAGGTGTCCTTACAAGGAAGATTTGATAAAGTCATAGGAGCTTCATCGTGAAAGTAGCTTTATTTTTGACAACGTATACAAAAACATTTTATTCTTCCGAGCCAACGAAGTTCGTTTACATCATGAACAGTAAAGGTTAATGGAACACTTTGGTGCAAGTACTGATTTTTGATCAGATGACATTTTTTGAATTTTGACGTCATGGTCCTAAATATTACTTTAGTATTTATGCACTTACCCCAAACCTAGCCTTGAGTAATATTACAGAAGTTAATCTTAGAAGGCGTGTAGCTTTAGACGCAGTTTTGTGATTATCCTTTGTCCCCGTATTGAAAACAGATAGATATATAACATCATTAATGATTATTCTGTATTTAAGAATAGCAATCCCTTCTCCCTTTTATTTCACTATAGTTTCCTGCCTAAGATAATTACATTTACACGTTTATCATGCTGGATTTTTATCTTCTGTTTCTTTGCAACAATATTGGTATGAATGATCATCACTTTATAAATAGTATAGATAATAGTAAACGCATCAAGAAAGGACATTACACCATTATATTGAACTTGTTGACATCAATAAATGGATGAATATGTATGATGAGTAGGGGCAAGAGCATTGATATTTGTGTTGGAAAATTAATTTTAGTTGCAAGTCACGGCACTATTTAATTTACTTGGTAAACAAAAAGTATGAATTAAATGTCCTTTAAGCTTGAACTGTGATACCAAGCCTAACTCATGACAATCCTTGAATTTCTCTGTTGAACCCGAGGCGCCCAAGTTTCCTTAAATTTATCAACCATATCAATTCAATGCACAATCTTCCTTCTGCTCAGTTTCAACTGCATCTTTTACAGTTGGTATCATGATCGATCTCCGCACCAACAGCATACGATTTCCCTTCCTTGTGTGATACCATCAATTCTACTCCATTATCATCTTTGGCAGATGATTTTAAAAGAAAACAAAGTTTAAATCTTGTGGATTTCTCATTTTTTCTTAGTTGGCACAACTTAAAAATCTTCACTCCTCCATTATTATCTTTGGCAGATGATTTTAAAAGAAAACAAAGTATAAATCTAGTGGATTTCTGATTTTTAATCTAAGTTGGCTCAACTTCGAAATCTTTAATGCATTATTACTGATAACCCTTTTCCTCAACAAGCACATAGACATTGTTTTATTAACAAATGAAAGTAGGAATATAAAATTGCAGTACTTTTGTGAATATTGTCAGAAAAGTGCAGACTATAAATATGTAAAATAAGGACAATAAATATTCAGCTACCTCTCAGTTAGCACTGTAAATTTTCAGTTGTCTAAGTAAACACAGTAAATGTTCAGCTATTTGTTAACGGAATACCCGAATAGCTATGGGTGTTGCCTATGCATTACGTTATCTTTATATCTCTGAAATGATTGGTGCGAACTTACGGATGCAGGGATAGAGATAGGCTTGCACGGCTGATCGCTCCACAACCCGGATTTAGATACTAAATTTAATCTAAGACTAAGGTGATTTATGTCTGAATGTTACGAGAATGAAGTAATGGTTATTAATGAACATACTTTCATCGTGTGCATGAAAATATTTTAAATATTAGTAAAGAAAATTCGAGTACGTTTATCAACTTGAGTCGTGCACATCAATCCAAGCCTTCAAATGATATAGAGAGGTGTCTTAGTATGGCGTATAAATCTATTCCTTACAGAATTAATGTAACAATGTTCCAAATCTTGTTTTGTTCTCTCATGCATGAAGTTATAGTATTTTGAAGACGATATAATGTTTCAAACACTTTGCTAATTATGTTGTCTGTAGGGAACAAGTTGGTCAAAATTGAGATATGTTCATAACTTCCGACGTATATTTAATTTAAAATCTCAGATAATGTCTGCTTGATGCTCTGAAGCCATCCAGTGTATAAATTTACATATGTATATATATATATATATATATATATATATATATATATATATATATATATATATATATATATATGTATATATATATAAATAAAATATATATGTTTGTTAAAAAAGTAAACTTGTATAAACGTATTCTCTCTCTCTCTCTCTCTCTCTCTCTCTCTCTCTCTCTCTCTCTCTCTCTCTCTCTCTCTCTCTCTCTCTGTCGTGCATGAAACTGATTATTGCTGTCGAAATAAACTGGCGTTACTAGGGAATTAACTTGGAAATGTTACCGAAAACTTCTGTGGGAGAAAATGACCCTAAATGCTTTGATAATTTGCCCGAAAGGGATTCTGGCTGTTACTGTTGCTATCATCGGACGTGAAATTGGCGTGGGAAAAGCCTCCGATTGCTAAGCATTAGCTGCAATCTATGGCTATCCTGCAAAGCAATGTATAGATACTCCCGGATGAAAATGCGATTGCAAAGAATGCGTCTCAGTGATTGGTACTTGGTAAGAGGGAAAAAGGTAGAATGTAATTACGTCATTTTAATCGCAAACAAGTAACTTCGGTTCGATATTATAGATTATAGGTACTAATCTGTGTATTTTGCTTTTGTATGTTATGGTATATAAACATAT
>NC_090764.1:13099038-13109038 GCF_036898095.1 Palaemon carinicauda
AACGATTCGAAGGTGGGAGAGAGATCTACCGTGAAGACTCAGTGCTTCCCCAACACTATTCACAACCTACTATGATAATGATAATGGCATACCATAATGATCTTCTTTGACACCTGTTGGGTGATCGTTCATCACCATCATTTTTTTTTCTTTCCTTTGCCGTCATCAGTATCTTCACGACCATCATCACTGTTATCATCACCTTCATCGCGTCGGCTTTTCTTCTTCTTTTTACCTCTTGCAATGCGCTCACGGACGAGATTTATGACTGGATTTTCCTTACTCTGGGTGGGGGGGAAGGATATTTACAAATTCGAATTAGCCTCATCAACAAGCAGGTCGAGCAACTACCCTTCTCTCGTCCTTCGTTTATCTTATTCTCAGTTATTATTATTATTATTATTATTATTATTATTATTATTATTATTGTTATTATTATAATTATTGTTATTGTTATTATTATCATTATTATTATTATTGCTGTTGTTGTTGCTACTACTAAGCTACAACCCTAGTTGGAAAAACACGATGCTATAAGCACAAGGGCTCCAGCACGGAAAAATAGACCTGAGAGGAAAGGAAATAATTATATAAACAAGAGAAGTAATGATCAGATAAAATAAAATATTTTAATGGTTCATTATTCCTTGTTATGAATCCAGTTGAATCGATTCATTTGCAGCTTTTAGTACCTAACCTAACCTAACCTATCGTAACCTAACCTAACCTAGATTTTTCTCTAGTTATTCGTACTCCTTCCTAATTATTCTTCCCAACTCGATCTCGTCCCTCAGCACCTAGATTGAATGACCGGAAGACTGATTTATTTGATCTACCGAGTGGTCCGCGTCTCAGCGGTACGTAACGCGCTCTCCCACCGGTGATGATTGCGGTCGCGGTTTTCGTTACCGTCAGCGGTGAGATAGTCCACGGAGATGGTCTTTTTCTAATCATGCCGGGTGCTTGTCCATGTCCCCGTAATCTCGCTCGTGAGACGGGAGAGCTAATGGTCAATTGAACGCCGTGTTTTGGGGCCGTTTTGAGATGCCTGTGGTTTATCAGACTTATGTAGAGTGATTGCTGGGGATGTATTATTTTTTTCTTAAAATTCAGAGGTATCTTTATACATCCCGGAAGCTTGTTGTGTATATCAAAGGGTAAATGTTCTCTCACAATTTCTCCGTAAAAACGATGGTTTTAGTTCCGTTGTTGAATTTTCAAGATTTTTTTATATCAATGATTAAAACGGAAACTGGTGGTTTTGTATAAACAAAACATTCACTTATATGTATTATATACTAGAAACGTACAACTTAAGTCATGAAATTTGATATAAGCAATTTTAGGTAATTTTTTTATATCGTAATTTCTAATATGGGGTTAAGATAGCGAGAACTCTAATAACATAAAGTTTAAGAATTAAGAAGATAGTTGTGCATACTTGCATTCATATACAACTGTTTATTGATTCAAGTAGCAAACGGAAATTTTTATCTAGTGTAATAAGGATATTTTTTTTTTTAGAACAGAAGTATCTTGCAGATGGAATACTTATATTATGTGTTTTCCATGTAAACTAATATCAAATGCATAGAATATTAACTAATTTATATGAAATTATTTTTGTCCATACGTTGACAAAAAATTACATTGAATTCAATAACCATAAATTAATACCGCTGTCGAAACAAAAATTATAAGATGCAATAAAGCTTATGGAATGTGAAAGATTTCTCTCTCTCTCTCTCTCTCTCTCTCTCTCTCTCTCTCTCTCTCTCGTGATAGCTGGCTGAGAAATTTATTTCCTTGGGTTGACTCTGGAATTCCCAGAAAACGAAAAAAGCCAAGCAAACCGAGTTCAGAAGAAGCGGGAGGAAGATAAGGTAGGAGGAATAGTGGGGGAGGGGTTGCAAGTACTTTATGGGGATGAAGAGTGGAGGGAGGTAAGTGTTATGAGAAGTGGGAGGGGGGGGGGAAGGTTTTGAGAATGAGTGATGGTTACTTAGATTCGTAGTCCGGGAATGACAAATGTACTGCGAGGTGAAACGAGTTCCTGCAAAGGTCAAGAGATATATACGACTGGCGGGAACGTTTCCTTTCGCATTTTTAATGTGACCCAGACTTGAGGATATTATGCGCTTGGTACGAAATGACCAAGAATGGGCGCTTTTCTCTCTCTCTCTCTCTAGAATCCTTCTCTCATTTTCTCCTTAAATTAGATCAGGTAAAATTCAGGCTATCTCTCTCTCTCTCTCTCTCTCTCTCTCTCTCTCTCTCTCTCCTATTTTTTTTGATAATGAAGAATTCAGAATTATTTTCTCATTTATTTTCTTCTCTTAAATTGGATCAGGCAGAATTCTCTCTCTCTCTCTCTCTCTCTCTCTCTCTCTCTCTCTTACTTATAAATTGGATCAGGCAGAATTCATATCCCCCATCTCTCCCCCCCCCTCTCTCTCTCTCTCTCTCTCTCTCTCTCTCTCTCTCTCTCTCTCTCATATTTTGTTGAAAGATAGCTTAACCATGTCAGATAACTGAAAAATAATAGTTTCATTATTTGTATCACAAAATTCTTGGTGATGATTACGTATGTGATGTTGAGTGTAATTATAAACTTGCTGGGGGAGTAAATGGAGAAGAAAAAACAGGTGTCCGTGTGATTTGTGATTTAGCCATATTGTTGGCATACATCCATTTTTCATTAATGTATTTGGAAATTCATGATCAAATATCTGAAAAATAAAACATTAAGTTAATGGAAACCCACAAAATACTCACCTATCGACTTCTATTTACTCACAGTTTATCTGAACTTCACGTGTATACATTAGCAAACTTTGCATTAAGTAGGCTATGTTGGTGTCCGAGTTGGGGTTTCACCTGTCATTACTTAGGTAGCAGTGTATTAGTACCACAACTGATGCAATTTAGGCCAAGACTAGGAAAAGATTGGATTGTTTTAGGAAAACTTGAGGGCAGAATTATATCAGATACTACTCATAAAACAGTATTGGTTTCGTTGCAGTTTAAGTCTCACGAATAACTGTGGATAAATGTTACCCATTTTGGTTTCTATTTTGGTTTTATGGTGCAGCATCGATACTAGTTGTTATTGAAAGATTGCCGCACACTGTATAGTAAACTTTTTGATAGATCGGTGTTTTTTTTTTTTTTTTTTTTTTTTTTTTTTTTTTGTAACAATTAAAGGTAAATAGTCATTCGTGGCAATGTTTTAGCCACGTTTCGAAACCAAGAATAGATCTGTAAATCAATATATCGCTAGTACAGTCTTAACAGTCGTCGTTGGTTTCTTGAGCTCAAATACAGTTTCAAACTGATAAGAAAAAGTATTCGAAGAGATCCCTTCTCTAAACCTTCGATCATGGCAGTGTAACTTGAGCGAGGAATGAATGATTCTTTGAATTCTGAACTGTATTTCCTTAGAAACGTTGTAAGTTTATTGACCGAATAAATATGTAAAAGGTTTTCTTCCTGAAGTCAAGGACTCTTCGTCTTTAATATTCTACGAAGAAGAATATACAGAGCTGTAATAACACATTACGGCCAATAATTTCAACGGTAAAACAACATAACAGCAAATTATCATCGGGAGAACCCAAACTTTGCTTACAGAATTTCTTGTAATATACTATAGATGGTGTTGAATTCAAATTACCTATTTATAAAAGCAGTAACATTCAATCAAGTAAGGAAAACAGCAGAAAATATAAGCAGGAGCCCCACTCCAGCAGTGCTGCTTCAGAGACCTGTTGATGTCAGGAAATGGCAGTGTTTCGGTGCATTTAAACTCGAGGTAAATCGCCGCTGTAAATAACCGTTGCGGAGTTCCTAGAGAAGAAAGGTAACGTGTAAGCAAAAAAGGGATGCCTTCTATTATCGCTTGGACGTAACAAACAAATCTTGTAGGTAGTTCGAGAGCAAAGGCGTGACGGAGATTGGATTATAGATAATGTTAAAGAATTTGGATTAATCTCACTTCAGTGGATAAGACATAATTTGTATTGTAATTGGCCTCATTGGGAGAGAAAATGAAAATATATGCAAATTTATAAATAGAACACTATACTCTATATATATATATATATATATATATATATATATATATTTATATGTATATATATGTATATATATATATATATATATATATATATATATATATATATATATATATACACACACATACATTACATACATATCCAGTAATGTATGTATCAATGAAATAAGGAAGAATTAATTTTTTATTATAAAAATCAAAGATTAGTATGGAGAAGAAATAATGAAAATTATTTGTTGAAGATTTTTTTTATAAACAAATCTTGTAGGTAGTTCGAGAGCAAAGGCGTGACGGAGATTGGATTATAGATAATGTTAAAGAATTTGGATTAATCTCACTTCAGTGGATAAGACATGATTTGTATTGTAATTGGCCTCATTGGGAGAGAAAATTAAAATATATGCAAATTTATAAATAGAGCTCTATTCTTTTTATATATGTATGCATACATTAGATATATATCCCGTAATATATGTTGACGCTGAAATAAGGAAAAATTTCTTTTTGGTCATAATTAAAGGTTATGTGTAAAAGTATGGAGAAGAAATAATAAGAATTATTTATTGAAGATATAAAGAGATATTTCCTTAATTTTTTATAAGCACGAGAGAGAGAGGAGAGAGAGAGAGGAGAGAGAGAGGAGAGAGAGAGAGAGAGAGAGAGAGAGAGAGAGAGAGAGAGAGGAAGGGTGGTCTTAGTTTGCTGTAGAATTGTTGAGCTCTATAATAGTATTGTATATATTTATTTGCGAATTACTCCAAACATTGTGTGTGGGGGGGGGGGTTAGAAAAGTCGTATTAATAAGCCTCGTGTCGTGGAAGGCTACTACTAGAATTTTTGGGATGAACTATATTGTGGAATCACCGTTTGTTATCTCTGTCGCTTGTGACCTACAAGGAGGTCGTGATTTTGGTTCATTTTGGTTCATCTAATAGTAGAAAATGCTATGTTTATATGTATATGAAAAAAATCAGAAACAATATTGCCAGCAATTGTCCAATACTAGCAGATAACTAATATAAAAAGAGACTTGATACAGCGGGAGAAGACCTGCCTTGCAGTCTGTTCTAGAAATGCCGGAAGGGATGCTAAAACTCGTACTAACACCAACCAATGGGAAGAGTAGAAATTGGGAACGTTAGATTACTATGGTATCAGGTAGTATATGGCAGGTGGCATATTGTCCGAACTTGATCCTAATGTAAAAACACAAGACAAAATGTCACGGTACTGTGGGACTTCTGAGTGGAGAGAAAGTTGAAAGTACAAAGACTCTCAAATTGAATTGAAAAGACTATGAGAGATGTCATGACGGTATCATATGTTTCAGAAGAGAATGCTGTATAGACTTTGATTGACAATTAAGAATTATAGTAATGATATAGAATATGAGCCTCGGATGATAATGTTAATTGAATAAAGTAATGGTAGTATCTATGCAGATGAATGGAGTGATTCCATATATTTACTTTTCTGTGTAACAATGATGGTGTATGTCTTAGAAATTTCATGCTGAGGCTTTTTGTCTTTCAATCTTGGTCCAGCCTTTCTCATCAATAACTCATTTTGTTCGTTTGCATAGTAATGATCCTTACTTCTGATCTCTAGAAAGGTACACCACATCCCAAGTGTATAGTCTTGCAGCCTGACCTTCTCTTATAGTGCCATCATATTTTCCATGTTCTTACACTACTACTACTACTACTACTACTACTACTACTACTACTACTACTACTACTAAACCCCCCCCCCACCTTAGCTCACAAAGATGGTGAGGTTGCAGCCACTACTAGATATTGACCTTGAATGGGTCCCCAGTCTTAGTCCACCAGATTGCTATACAGGGACATTTCCAATATTCTTATTGATAATAATAACAATAATGATAGCCTCACCGTAAGGGAAAATACTGTAATTGTCAGAAAGTTAAGTCAGCGACACCCAAAGGAATAATGAAAAAGAAGAAATCTATAAATATAGCGGTAAAGAAAAAACTGACAGTAATTTTATTATTCTGGAAACGTTTTTAAAAGTTATAGTTGATTTTTAAGCAAAGATCTGGCAGTCATTTTAGTGTTCTGGAAACATTTTTAAACGTTATAGTTTATTTTTTAACCAAAGATCTGGCAGTAATTTTAGTGTTCTGGAAACATTTTAAACGTTATAGTTTATTTTTAAGCAAAGATCTGGCAGTAATTTTAGTGTTCTGGTAACATTTTAAACGTTATAGTTTATTTTTAAGCAAAGATCTGGTAGTAATTTTAGTATTCTTGAAACGTTTTAAATGTTATAGTTAATTTTTAAGCAAAGATCTGGCAGTAATTTTAGCGTTCTGGAAACATTTTAAACGTTATAGTTGATTTGTAAGCAAAAATCTGGCAGTAATTTTATTGTTCAGGAAACATTTTAAAAGTTATAGTTGATTTTAAAGCAAAAATCTGGCAGTAATTTTATTGTTCAGGAAACTTTTTAAACGTTGTAGTTGATTTGTAAGCAAAAATCTGGCAGTAATTTAGCTTTCGGGAAACATTTTAAACGCTATAGTTATTTTTAAGCAAATATCTGGCAGTAATTCTAGCGTTCTGGAAACATTGTAACGTTATAGTTTATTTTTAAGCAAAGATCTGGCAGTAATTTAAGCGTTCGGGAAACATTTTAAACGCCTATAGTTTATTTTTAAGCAAATATCTGGCAGTAACTTAAGCGTTCTGGAAGCGTATTAAGTTTCGTCGAAAATCCACCTAAATGGCTAAATAAATTGCAACAACCCTCTACACGCCGTAAATTATTTGCAATGAGAGGCTCTTTTTTTTGTGTGGATAGAAAAATGCCTCTTCTCTCTTGCAAACGAGCAGTTGATTCCATTAATGTTATTGTATTGATATCTGCAGTATCCGGTTTCTCGTCATTACCCGTACAGATGACGCACATCGGCTAAGGGTCGCTTCTGGTAAATATAGGTTTTGTGAATTTAAGACTCTTTTGCTTTCAATTGCTGCTTTCTCTTTGCTGATGTGGAGCAATTGTTTTTTTTTTTTCTTTCTTTCCGAGACACCCTCATTGCTACTTTTATCATTGATATTGTTCTAAATACTGGAATAATACGTTATAATAGTAGTAGATCTTTTTTATTTTCACTTGGTACTATTATTATTATTATTATTATTATTATTGTTGTTGTTGTTGTTGTTGTTGTTGTTGTTGTTGTTGTAATAATTATTATCATTTTCATCATTATTTTCATTATTTTTATTATTATTTTTATTGTTATTATTATTATTATTATTATTATTGTTAATATTATTGTTATTATTATTATTATTATTATTATTATCATTATTATTATTATTATTAAAGTTTGATTTAAAGATAATTGCTGCCTCTATGTCATTAATTTAATAAAATACGTTTTCTATTGATATAAACTTCTTCTGAACAGCTCTGCAAAATGCCAATTATTGTGTTATTGACCTATATATAATATTGAACGAGATATCTTGGAAACCGTCAACATATATAAGTGTATTACCAATATGCAAACCTTCTTGTAGCTGGGAAGTACAATGTTTATTAACTTGTAATAGACAATTAATTTGCACCGTAACTGATTAATCAAATGCCCTCTTTTCTTCGCTACTAAAAATTTGCATAAAAAAAAAAACGGTATATATCTGGTGACATTTATTCCAGGATTTTTACCGTTTTAAAAAAACGGATATATTTAAGTAAAGGAGTGATATTACGGTCACCAACCCGTAAAGGATGCTAGAGTCTATCCAAGAATGAAGAAATGCTTCCACATGTCTTATGTCAAAGCTATATAACAAACTTTAAAAGGAACTGAGAAGTCATAACGATAATAAAATAAAAATCTGCATTAGATAATAGATAATTTGAGTAATATCACCCGTTTAAATTTTTTGTACCAAGGAAACATTTTTCACAATATTAACGCAATAATTAAAGCATAGGTTTCTGCTTCTGCATATTTATTTCTTTGACAGGCACAGCTTTACCGACCACCTCCCAGCTGGAATTTTTTCTCCCACTGGGAAGTTGGTGTCAAGAATGTGCTTTCTTGCCCTCAGCATACTTTTGTAAGAGCTATCCTACATGCCAGAGTAGATACCATAATAGATTTTGCTTTGGATATATTTGAATGTTGATGTAACTGGCTATTGAATGAGAGTAATTTTTAACATTCATGCATTTACAAACAAAGAGCATTACTTAACATACCAGCTCGGAAGATAAAAATTTCAGTGCTATTCAACTCCATGTGTTTTATTTATTTTGAATTCATATTCGACACTATATATGGGACAGTTCAGTTTCGTTTCTAACTTGCCAACCACGGCCACGAAATTTGTTTATTGGAAAAATGCCTCAGCCGGACTATCATCGTATGGGATATATCAGGTTCCACATCTCTCTGTAGCTTAATTTGCCCAGAGACTAATTATGTCCGCCAACGAAGTTGAGAGGAGGTTATGTTCTCTCCCTGTTTATCCGTTTTCTGTTTGTTTGGGAACAACTTCCTGGCTACAATTTTACTTATAAAGTAGTGAAACTTTCAGGAATTAAATGTTATGGTGAGATGTGGAAGTGATTCACTTTTAAAAGTACTAGGTCAAGGTTAAGGTCGAGCAAAAGGTCGACCGAATTAAGCTGCCATGACGGAGGTCTGCACTCTAAGAGTGCTTTTCTAGTTTTTACGTATTTAATAACAAGAGGCACCAATCCAAGGTGTTGTTATACCCAGGCTTTAAGAAAATCAGAAGTGATGTATGAGGAAAGAAACGGTTATTAAATGTTGCGATCGAAGGATTGGAGATTTCAATAGTTTAAACGTGAGAATAGATGGCCTGACGGGTGGAATGAGGCTGCTTGATACAAGGAGGAAATCTTCCTCTTCTAATTATATGGAACAAAGACGAAATTAGTGACAGAGAGAGAGAGAGAGAGAGAGAGAGAGAGAGAGAGAGAGGAGAGAGAGAGAGAGAGAGAGAGAGAGATTCGACAAATTCGATTGAGGATGAAAGAAAAATAAAATTAATCCAATTATGAGAGTAGTGGATTGGAACGAATAAAAAAGTAAAAAGTTAATGATTTTATTTACGATGGGATGCCATTATTCACATTGATGTAAACAAACGCACGAACACCTTGTCTGTCAAGGTCACATTACAGAAGGATTTAATCATGTCCTGGTAGATTCATATATGCGATAACCTCTTTATGCATTAATTGATCAGATGATCGTCTCTGATAAGAGAAATTTATTCTTATGCTTTTATTATGCGTCACCAGTATATGGAAGTTTGCTTATATCTTCTGTACATGAATGATGGTATTAGGACCCATCTGTTCTCTACCGTCTGTCTTGTGTTTTATCTCTCTCTCTCTCTCTCTCTCTCTCTCTCTCTCTCTCTCTCTCTCTCTCTCTCTCTCTCTCTCTCTCTCTCTCTCCTCTCTCTCTCTCTCTCGTGTGTAACCATTCACCTACTTTGATGTGGGTTATTTGATAATGTTTAATATATATTTCCTTGTCTTTTATAAGGCAATGACATTTTGACTTTGGTCCATGTAATTTTCTTTAATAGAATTTTTTTTATAGATTTTTCTGCTTTTAAATATTTTTTTATAAACAAACTTCAAATTTTTTATAGCATCATCATCATCATCATCATATCCTCCTACGCCTATTAATGCAAAAGGACTCAGATTTCACCAGTCGTCTCTGTCTTGAGCTTATAAATCAATACTTCTCCATTCGTTATCTCCTACTTCATGCTTCATAGTCCTCAGACATGTCGGTCTGGGTCTTCCAACTCTTGTAGTGCCTTGTGGAGCCCAGCAGAAAGTAATGTGAACTAATATATCTTGGGGAGTGCGAAGAGCATGCCCAAAACATCTTCATCTGCCCTT
>NC_090764.1:13119038-13134038 GCF_036898095.1 Palaemon carinicauda
CTCTCTCTCTCTCTCTCTCTCTTAGGGAAAATCTTCAGCCCATATATCATGGATGTGGACCACATCAGGCTATCCTTAATTTCGGCACCTGGAAGTAATCTTTCGATTCCTTGGTTACCTGTCAATTTCTTTTAAGTAACCCCCCCCCCTCTCTCTCTCTCTCTCTCTCTCTCTCTCTCTCTCTCTCTCTCTCTCTCTCTCTCTCTCTCTCTCTCTCTCTCTCTCTCTCTTAGGGAAAATCTTCAGCCATATATCATGGATGTGGACCACATCAGGCTATCCTTAATTTCGGCACCTGGAAGTAATCTTTCGATTCCTTGGTTACCTGTCAATTTCCTTTTAAGTAACCCCCCCCTCTCTCTCTCTCTCCTCTCCTCTCTCTCTCTCTCTCTCTCTCTCTCTCTCTCTCTCTCTCTCTCTCTCTCTCTCTCTCGTATGAAGACCATATCAGATCATTTTGAGATAGCATCTGTTGAATTTTTTGGTTACCTGTCACTTAACCCTTTTAGTTGTATTCTATGAATTCCACCTCTCTCTCTCTCTCTCTCTCTCTCCTCTCTCCTCTCTCTCTCTCTCTCTCTCTCTCTCTCTCTCTCTCTCTCTTCATATATATATATATATATATATATATGTATATATATATATAGCTATATATATTTATAAATATTCATATATATATATATATATATATATATATATATTCATATATATATTCATATATATATATATTCATATATATATTCATATATATAGATATATATATATATATATGTATGTATATATATGTATATATATATGTATGTATATATATATACTATATATATATATATATATATGTATATATATATGTATATATATATGTATATATATATATATATATATATATATGTATATATATATATATATATATATATAACAGTTGATATACCCTTTTATCTATAGATCTATACCCACTTTTTACTATTTTCACAAATATTTCGTTACCCCTTTCATATTTTCCATCATTATTTATTACACAAATTATTAATTTTAGAAGCTTTCAATATTTTTTATTCGTCAGAATTATTCTTTCACATTCACCATCGTAAAAAATAGGTTCAACGATTTTTTATCCTTATATAATATTCTATCCAAGATTTTTTTAAATAGACATTCCTTCCGTTTATTGTATTGTAGACATGCTGGATTATCTCATGCCTTCTGTTACCTTCATCTGTTGTTTTAAATCAAATATTTTTATTCCAGCTGTTACCAAGTTGTGGAATGATCTTCCTAGCCGGGTAGTTGAATCAGTAGAACTTCAAAAGTTCAAAGTTGGAGCAAATGTTTTTATGTTGACCAGGCTGACATGAGTATTTTTATAGTTAATATATGACATATCTGTTTTTGATGTTGTTTATAGTTTATACAGGACATATCTGTTTTGACGCTGTTTCTGTTTTTAGAATGATATATTGTTAATTTATTCTCATCATTTATTTATTTCCTTATTTCCTTTCCTCACTGGGCTATTTTTCCCTGTTGGAGCCCTAGGGCTTATAGCATCTTGTTTTTTTCCAACTAGGGTTGTAGCTTGGCTAGTAATAATAATAATGATAATGATAATAATAATAATAATAATAATAATAATAATAATAATAATAATAATAATAATAATAATAATAATAATGAATAAAAGGTTTAACACTTGTGTCAAATACGGTTAGGATGTTAGGACTTCTAAAGAGTCCCCTGGTTAGTCTTGCATATTGTACTCATCTAGAATTTGAATCCTTCATCCTTCTCGAGTGTTTAATGAATCATTCTTTTTGTATTTTCTACTGAAACGAAATTGTGATCATTTGGAGTTCTCTTGCTTGAGGGTACACTCGGGCACACTATTCTATCTTATTTCTCTTCCTCTTGTTTTGTTAAAGTTTTTATAGTTTATATAGGAGATATTTATTTTAATGTTACTCTTCTTGAAACATTTTATTTTTCCTTAAGTTTCCTTTCCTCACTGGGCTATTTTCTCTGTTGAAGCCCCTGGGCTTATAGCATCCTGCTTTTCCAAATAGGGTTGTAGCCTAGTAAGTAATAATAATAATAATAGTAAGAAGGGAAATGTTTTGTCTTAGCTTCATTGTAATAGACTAAGGATACCTTAAAAAAGTTGATTTCATCGTTCTAATAACACTCATTATAAAGCACAAAAAATAAGGATTAGCTTGTTAATCTTCAATAGAGTCCTCGTGATTATATTATCTTGAAAATATACAACACTAGGGATAATAGTACAAAAGATTAAGTTCAAATGTCATTCGTTGTTATAGATAATAATAGTTAGTAATAGTTTTTGAATTGTATTGGCAAAAGGTATTTTATATTTTGTCTTTAAAGATTAATCTAGGTCTGGACAAAGTATTATTTTGATTTAGCCTTCGTTGTTATAGATAATAATAGTTAGAAATAGTTTGGGAATTGTATTTGTACAAGGTATTTTAGTTTTTTGTCTTTAAAGATTAATCTAGGTCTGGACAAAGTTTTATTTTGATTTTACCAGTAATAGTAAAAGGATTGAACTGGCAAAAGTTTTTGAACTCAAGTAATCTAGAACTCGAATCGACGAGTTCTTCAGTCAAAGGTATTCATGGTCAAGGTTAAGTGAGAAATAAAAATAACTTTAGTAATAAAATGTAAGTATTTGTCAGGTGCGTAGATACATATTAACCCTGTCAATATTTGTTTATTTTCGTATTTTGTACAGCAGAATCGTTTGTTTTTTTTTTTCGTTTTTTTTCTTCTTTTTTTTTCTTTTTTTTTCTGCACACCTGATGATCTTTGAACTACAACGGTAGAATTTAGATAGTTCGGTTACATGAATCGAATTATTATTTCCAGACTCCCATATTATTTGAATATGAATTAATTCCTTTTGTTACCTATTCATTTTTCCACTTTCCATAGGTTGTTTATTTATAGTTTGTCATAAGTTGGACCTTACAAAAAGTTTTATCCTTCTGTCCAATTTCATTCAGTCCGCTATCCCGTTATTTCCTCTCGTTATTACCTGTCTACCATTCCTGCAAAAATAAAAGCTCTGGCTGGTGAATAATCTAGCTAACCTTGTGTATGTGTATACATATACTATACAAAATGTTTTATCCTCTTGTCCAATTTCATTCAGTCCGCTATCCCGTTATTTTTTCTCTCGTTATTACCTGTCTGCCGTTCCTGCAAAAATAAAAGCTCTGGCCGGTGAATTATCTATTCAACCTTGTGTATATGTATACATGAACCTTACAAAAAGTTTTATCCTCTTGCCCAATTTCATTCAGTCCGCTATCCCGTTATTTTCTCTCTCTATTACCTGTCTGTTGTCCCTGCAAAAATAAAACCTTTGGCCCGTGAATTATCTATTCAACCTTGTGTATATGTATACATGAACTTTACAAAAGTTTTATCCTCTTGCCCAATTTCATTCAGTCTGTCATCCCGTTATTTTCTCTCTTTATTACATGTCTGCCGTTCCTGCAAAAATAAAAGCTCTGGCCGGTGAATTATCTATTCAACCTTGTGTATATGTATACATGAACCTTACAAAAAGTTTTATCCTCTTATCCAATTTCATTCAGTCCGCTATCCCGTTATTTTCTCTCTCTATTACCTGTCTGCCGTTCCTGCAAAAATAAAAGCTCTGGCCGGTGAATAATGTAGCTAACTTTGTGTATGTGTATACATGAACCTTAAAAAAAGTTTTATCCTCTTGCCCAATTTCATTCAGTCCACTATCCCGTTATTTTCTCTCGTTATTACCTGTCTGCCGTTCCTGCAAAAATAAAAGCCCTGGCCCGGTGCCTAATCTAGAAATCAGTGCCTTGACAATCCATCCTGACGTTCATCGCCCTCTTGCTATAAAAGTCAGACACCCCCTGACTTTTACACCCTTTCCTTCCTCGCATTAGGCCTCGTTATCTCGGCGTGGATGCGTGATTATCAACACATTTAGCTGCACTACCGACGTTTTGTTCATTATGATTCCGGAGCAGAGTAACCACGGCTATAAATGTGTGTATTTATGCGCATTTGTTTGTTTATTTTACGCAAGGAATGTATATCGGTATGAATTTCTATTTTTATTGTGTTTTTACTATATTTTGGGATGGGATCCAAACGCCTGTGTTTATGCCCATGTGGAGGGTTTTATATATATATATATATATATATATATATATATATATATATATATATATATATATATATATGTATGTATATATATACATATATATATATGTATATATATACATATATATATGTATGAGTATGTACGTATACATACGTGTATATATACACGCGTACACACACACTCATATATATATATATATATATATATATATATATATATATATATATATATATATATATATATAAACAGTAAGCCATTTCTTCAATCAGGGAGTGGAACTAGAATAAAATAAAAGTTACTGCTGCATTATTCTTTTAGTTACAGATGTGTGAATGAACCCCATGTACTAAAAACTTCCACAACTTTAATCGCTTCATACGCACATGAAGAAATCTGATCAGTAGCACAAAAAGTTCATTTCCCACTGCGTCATTCAACCCTATATTGCACGGACTGAATGCCTTCCTGAATACAGAAGCCGTTTCTTTCAGTGTATCATTCACAATATCTACATTACCCAGTTCTTGGATTTCTTCTCACCTTACCTTAAAGCGCTTGTGAATTATAAATCTTTCACAAACTTATTGTTGTCCAATCTTTCCACATGACTGAACCGCCTCAAGATACTGTGATCTATGCTAACCTTATTGTCATTTTTGTGTATCTTTACATTTGTGTGTCTCATTGCTTTTTTTATACTACATATGAAAATAGTTCATATAAACAGATTAATAATTTTTTTTCTTTTACTTGAATTCAGTATCCATTTTCCAATTTCAAGAAGAAGAATCTATTGATCTATCCGTCCGTTAATTCCCACCTTGGCTTCCACTGACAGCTTTATTCTCTTATCAATTTTTTGAACAAATCCTACTACATTTCTTGAAGCTCTAATTCTGTGACCTCACTTGTTCAAATCAACCACTTCCTATCTCTAACAATTCCAACATTCGTTTTAGCATTAAATTCATTTCCATTTACTTCCATCACCTCACATTTTTTTTACAATTACTCATTACTTTCTCTTCTAGCAAACCTTCATAACTTTTTCTTCTAGAAAACCTTTTTAAACTTTCTTACCAGATTCTGTAGTTTCTCATTACTATCCCCAATCAGCACAGTATCGTCAACAAACCTCAACCATTCCATATCCCATACACAGTCCATATCCTTATCGAACAGCTACACGTCTATGTCCACTGTACATTCTTCCTGAACTATGCCATTCTATAAAGATGTTGAACAACCATGGAGACATAACGTAACCTTACCTCAGACCCAATTTTATATAAAAAAAAACTAGTATGTTGTCTGCCTATATACTTTATCAGGTTCTTCAGTTCTTTCCCAAAGTAGAGCTCTTTTGCTAAGTGGATGGAATGGCAATCAGATCCCCACTTAGTGTTCTCTTTGCCAACACGGTCAAGATTGCTGTGAAAGGGAGAATATGCGTGAGCCATAAGAAGGCTAAATTTATGTAAGACATGTGAATGATATCTTCAATACAAGTAACTGACCAAATGAATTAGAGACTTACCAGAACATTAAAAGCCAATTAAGTGCTAAACGTCACAATTAAAGCTATCTAGAAAAATGCTGTTTCTTTCCTTGGTGTACTTGTTGAAGAACAGAATATCCAGTACAAATACTAACAGGTGTCACAATGCATGGGGAAAGTTTCCACCATTGTGGCCATATCTGGAGGGTCTTCTCACATTACAGTAATTGGAGAGCTGTCCATGAAGAGTTGGAACGCATGAGACAGATGTTCCGGTGGCATCATGAAGAAAATTGTGGGATTTTTCATACAAGTCAAGGATTTAAGTCAAAACGACTAAGATATTCTCTATCCCAATATGGATTAGGGACAACATATATAAAAGTAGCTCTCCTCAGAAGAATCATCACCTAAGTAAAACCAAAGACCCCATTTGAAAAAGTATAGCTGAGAGTCTACAGCAAGTCCAACATAGTAGTTGCATTTGGGATGAAAAACTGTCATGCCACAAGAATACCCATTTAGTCTACGAATGATGTATTTTTCAGATTCAGATGCTTAGAAAGGGAGCGTAAGCCTCTTACGGATATGCTGCATTGTCCCCTTGGAGTCAACCCTCAGGAGAATATTTCAAGCTCCTCGCAGTATGAACCCATACATCAGCATTTAGTTGATGTACATAACAAGCAAACTTCCATTAAATTACCTTATCAGGGACAATTTTTGTTCACTAGGATGATGACTTTTAATGCTAAAGCCGTGTACATTAGACTGCTACAGCTTGTGTTGAATATTCAAATTTCAGTCCTCCACTCTAGCAAGAGGACACTCCACAAAATGCCTCCAGAAAATATCCTGGAACTCAAGAAACTGGTGTTGTTGGACTTCATTAAAAATCAAGATTTCTCTCCCATAGAAGGCTTGGAGATACAATACCAAATTTTGGATAATTTCGTGAGTTTCTGGGGCAAAATATCTCCAGTTTTAATTTTTTTAATTAGATATATACTAATTTTCGTGTGTATATATATATATATATATATATATATATATATATATATATATATATATACACACACACACTATATATATATATATATATATATATATATATATATACATATATATATATATATATATATATATATATATATATATATATATATATATATATATATATATATATATATATATATATATATATACTTAACGTACATGTTTGGTAGATTACAAGTAAACTTTTCAATTATAATATAGTGGTTTATATATATATATAAATATATATATATATATATATATATATATATATATATATATATATATATGTATATGTACACACACATATACAGTATTTCCTGAAAACTGAAAATGCAATTATTAAAACAAGACGGTATAGTATAGGTTAGAATAAAAACTATGACCTTGGTATTGATCTGTTGGAATTAGCTCCTGTGAAAGTAGGAAACACGATTAACACCCTCGTGTGGGAATTCTAATAACAAATAGATGATTATCAAAGTAGAAAGTTGCCTTTTATAGCTAATATCAAGGTGAACGATTTTATTGTCGGAAGTGTTTTCCCTTATTATATTTGCCAAGTCTCGGAGTGTCAATAGTAGTCCATATTGTAAGCCATTATAATTTAGTTAAATTATTCTCGTTTATCATGTATGAGGGATTATTTGAATAATGTTTTTATTCAAGTCATAATGCTCGTATTTGTTTTATTGAATATATTTTTATTTTATTTAGTCTTACACCGTCTCATAGATTATAATTATTTTTCTTAAAGTCAATTTCTTCAAATTTTTATATAATATTTTAAGAGAGAGGCCCATGTGGTTTTCGTTCCCAGAATTTGTTTTCCTTCACCTACTGGTATCGGTTAAAACTAGAGACTATTCTGAAAGACATATCCGCCAACATATTAGCAGTACAGTGGCTATTGCTATCCACTAGAGACTAGTTTGAAGCGAATACGTGCCCTCCATCTTCCAGTGTTAACAGAGGGAATAAAAAAGGAATATATTATCGCAACCTCCAACTAAATAAGATTTATGCTTAACATATTTCGCACGATGTTTTGTCATGGAGGTTAGCAGCTTGGATGACATAGGTTTTACCCGAAGTATATGTCAACTGGAGAGTCAAAGAACCAGCTTTTGTACCCATTCGAATAATACTGACAACTCGGATAATTTAATGCCCTTAGTGTTAAGGTTCAGTGTTCATCTACGACGGTAAGTTTGTTGCGAAGATGAGTTTCATCCATCCTGGATAACTTTTTATTTTTTGTTATACTTTTTTCATTGCCTTTAAATTTGCATCATTGTAATGATTTCATTAATAATTCAATGTTCTCAATTGAAATTGAACTTATTTGATCTGCTTATCATTACCAAATTTATATTGATAACTATTTTATATTTTTAACACATCAACTGGCATATCACAAAAACTAGATTTCAAGTTATTTTCAAGTCATTATAAGACAAGCAAAAACTAGTTGTTATTTTTATGAAATCGTCTGGGTATTGACCATATAACCATTTCAAAGATTCCCTATAGAATGTTTTACTAGAATATAGCACCCTTATAGATATCATCAAGTCTTGATCTAAAGTTTTAATCCACATGAAAAAGGGCATTCTTTTTTCAGATTAATGCATGGAACGAAGACGTAAAGGCAATAATAATTGATAAAGATTTATGAATCTCAGACAATTTAAGGTACTCTCATTCTTATTTCTCCTGTTAAAATGAAACTAATTTGAAACTAAATGAGTAGGTGTGATAATACGGATGTAAAGGTAAATGGAAGTATTTATTGAAATTTATTGGAGATAGAAGTGTTTTAAGACGTTTATTTTAATGATATTTAAAAACTGCCTTTCTTCTTTCAGGTTAGTCAACAAGAATTTCCTTTCGTTGAGGTATTTTTGCGATGTCGGGGCAAGAAGAAATTTCGGTAAGTGTTGCAGGTCACTTATTTAATCATGGTTATCTTAATGCTATTACAAAGTACTGCTAAGAATAGTCCACTGTTTAGATTAACTGTGAATCAGTTTATAGATGCTTATAATAACTTTCCTATACTCATTTTTTTTAATGAGGCGCATTTGGACTGACTCGTAGGGGTGCCCTTTTAGCTCGGAAAAGTTTCCTGATCACTGGCTGGCTGGTTAGAGTCAGCAATCAGCGATCAGGAAACTTTCCCGAGCTAAAAGGGCACCCCTGCGAGTCGGTGCAAATCTACCTCACTAAAAAGAATTTACTTTAGTTACCGTAATTTTTTATTACAAAAAAATCCTGCATTCTTAAGTACAATACAGTATCATTAGTTATATGCTTTATAAATCAAATCACAACAGTACTGAGGTCATATTTAATGTCTTCTGATACATCTGCATTGTAATAAGAAAGCCTAGATATATATTAATATAATATTGATTGCAAGAGACAACGAGAGATTTCAGCAAAGTCGTGGTAGCAGATTTGATTATGCGTGGTTTTCCATTGAAAACAAGTCCGTATAGTAATGTTTTATTAGATCTCAAGCCAAAACAATTATTTTGCGTTGCAGACATTAATTACGCATTTTACTATACCCTTAAATTTATCCTTTGTTGAATAAAAAATGATAGATATACTGTCTTAAGCCATGATAGAAGTGGATTAAGTATGTTCCAAAGCAAGAATGATGCGATGAGAAATTGGCATTCGAATAGGTTCGACGATCGGAAAATGAGAGAACTCTGATCGTTAGCTTTCATTATCGCTTATCATGGTCCCATTGATGCTTGTTTGTGATCGTTAACCGACACTGGAAAACAAACAAACAAAAGGAAACGACGGGGCGCTGATTGATGGTTACGGCAAATGATGTTTTCGATGATGATGGGAAAATAACTTATCATGCATCATCGATGGTAACGTCGGTTTCGACGTTTGTTTTAGAAAGAGTTATAAGATCATCTATATATCGATTCCATCTTAATCGAGTAGTATGGTTTGTTAATAGGATGTTTTTGCGTTAATTGTTTTATTATAAAAGTGTAGCCTACGTGACCCGTCATAATGACGGTTAGAATATTTAGATATGTACACATACACACACACAACTCCCACTCACCAGGGTATGGCTACCCCCTCTCCCCTACCCAATAACGTGGATAGCTGAGTGTAACCATATATATATATATATATATATATATATATATATATATATATATATATATATATATATATATATATACACCGAAACACTTGCTCTTTATTATATAAGGGGGGGGGGATATCCATGTTTTGCCACAACTTTTTATTGCAGTGTTTCCTCTGGAATGATTAAATTGTTTACGAAGCTTTTTCTAATTTTTCTAAGTCTTTTACTCATGCATGTATGCTTTTCGGCTATTTTGTTGCAGCTATATAACTCCACTTTACTCGAACAGTCATCGTTTTGGGTGAAGTATCAAGCGACGCATTTTTTTCCTTAGGAAATATAAGATTATTTAATGGTTTTTTTCCCGTGGCACCACGTGATGTTCTCCAGAGATATAACAATGTGGAAAATTGTTACTAACTGTTTTGTAATTATTAACTTTACTTTTTATCATCCCTAAACACAAAAGAATACAAAGACTTTAGAAGAATACATTTATAGAACGCCTTGAAAGGTTCAAATTCACCATAGGCTCCATTAATCGCATCCCACCCTCGCTTCCCGTTAACGGTGAATCGTCGGGGAATATTTCTTAAGGTAAATGAGACAGGTCATACCGTTTCTTCAGAAGATTGAGAGTCAGTTGTTTCCATTTTTTTTTATTTAATTTTTTTTTTTTTTTTTTTTTTTTTTTTTTTTTTTGTAGAGGAAGGATGTGAGAATTCAATGTGGATGAATAACGGAAAGGAGCAATGCATTGGATGAATACAGGCGTGCCACTTAGAAAAAAAAAAAAAACCTATGTAAGGTATAAAAAAAAAGGTTTGAGACAGTATGTTTCAGTTTTTCTATATTTTTGCCAAGGAAGGATGTGAAAGTTCAATGTGGATGAATGCATGGATGTGTATGAATAACGGAAAGGATGAAAGCGTTGGATGAATACAGGAGTGCGACTCAAAAAAGAAAAAAGAAATCCTAATATCAAGTAAAAAAAGAAGTTTTAGACTCAATTGCTTCTGTTTTCTTAAATTTTGTAGAGGATGTAAGAGTATAGTGGATGAATGTGAATAAATAACGGGAAGAATAGGAAAGCGTTGAATAAATACAAGTGTGCCACTTAGGGAAAAAAAAAAAAAAGAGATTGTACTCTTAGGATGAAGGGGGTGATAAGGATTGGGGGGGGGGAGTGATGGGGGTGATGTAAATTGCCTAAACATTTACTCAGTGAGTTACTAGTGCAATTGCCCTGCTGACCTGGGATTGCCCTAGCAGAGGATGGCACGTGCGTCTGTGTGTATTTTGTGAAGTTTTTTTTTTTTTTCTTTTATGAAATGGCTTTGCTATGTTGCTTTCAGTCACGTTCGTTCGTGTAATGAATTATTTGAGCATTATGGTTATCAGAAATGAAATATCTATATTTATCTATATTGTGTAAAACACACACACATACACACACACACACACACACACACACACACACATATATATATATATATATATATATATATATATATGTGTGTGTGTGTGTATATATATACATATATATATACAAACGTACATACATACATAAATACATACATACATACATACATACATACACAATGGGCATAGTCTGTCTGGCAATTTTCATTAAATGCTAAATTATTTCAAGGCAACACTTTTCTAGTTTTCTATGTCTTTTCTGGTCTTCAGTGATAGAATTTTGAAGAAGAAAAAAAAAAACAAGAATTTGTTACTGTTGCTCCATGTATTAAGCTTTTTCCGTTAGCTGTTTCAGCCATAAGTAATAGCCTTTTGTCAGGGCATATTTTCAAGGAAATCATTATCTATATTTAATAGCAGTGCATTCATTTAAACAATAATGAAAACATTAAAACATCAAAATAACTAAAAAAAAAAAAAAAAGATATGAAAATTTGATGATATTTTGCACAAAAAATCATTTAAACTGCCTAAAACATCAGGATCCTTAATACAGCTTAAAAATTCCAGTTTCAGTACCAGAGACTTTGTTTTGGTGAAAATCTTGATTCCTAACACAGTCACACAAGATCAGTTCTTAAAGCTTCAGGACAAGTTAAGGAGACATGTTGCAGAATGACCTCATAATGTAGGGGAGGATAGCTACAGGAAACTGGAATGCCCAACACAGGCAGATTCATCCTGACGGATATTGCATCAGCAATCACCAGCCTATAATAGTCATCCTTGCCATGAACAACTTTGTGTCCCTGATAACATCACTTAACCCTTCACAGCCATTGGTGACTTCATCAAAATTTGGTTAAGGAAGCTTAGTATTAATATCCCCCAAACTATAGAAAGTTGGTATTCAATGGAAAAGTGTTAATGAGAGCTTTCCAATAAATATCAACAAGGTTTGTTTGGTGTTGAAAGATTTTGCTACATCAGAAGTTTCGTTGGATTCACCGCTGGCAGTAAAAGGGTTAATAGAGGTTTTCTTGCTGTGTGCATCAACAAATTACTAATGTATGGCTTCATTATTTTTGTAATTTTAAATCTTCTGATTGTTGTCATATGGCCAATATAGCTCATTGAGAGGTTTACACTCACTCCCTCTGAGTATCTGAGTTTATGAATTGATTGGTATTTCACTCCTTGGGTACTCTGGAGGCATAACTTTTTCATCACAAGTCCAGTTTTCAAGTTAAGCTTGCTATATATTCCCACCAGTACTTTTAACTGATGCCTTTGGTCTTTCTCCAGATTAGATGATACTCTGAATGACATTTAATTGTTGTCTATAGTCCTGTAGAGTCCACATTGTGATAAGAGAACTTCATCCTTGTTGTCATTATTTGAGTTCAAGGCCTGTGCGTAATTCATCCATTTTATTTTCTTGAATTTCCCCTATGATGTTGCTGGGATATCCATTGTTCGTTAACATCTGTATCCCACGTTCCATTTATATGAACAGGCTTCCAAGTACTGCAGTGGGAGATATCTTTGATAGCATTCTCTTGGGTGTTTGTTCACAATATCTTCAAATATTCATATATGTTACGTTTTCATATTTTTGTTTTTAAATTTCTTTTGATTTTTGTTTGTATGAATGTACTGCCATAACACAAGTATAATTATTTATTTGTTAATATGCCCTTATTCATTGGCCGAAACAGCTGTTGGCAAAAGTTGAATAAATGAAACATTGCAGTAACAAATTCTACCTTTTCATTCTTAATTCTATCCCTGAAGAGAAGAAAAGATACAAAAACGAAAGTGCTGTCTTACAATACTTTATGCCGCAAGTGCTCTAGCATGTGTATATATATATATATATATATATATATATATATATATATATATATATATATATATATATATATATATATAACGAATATATATATATATATATATATATATGTATATATATATATATGTATGTATATATATATATATATATATATATATATATATACATATATATATATATATATATATATATATATATATATATATATATATATATATATATATATATATATATATATATATATATATATATATATATATATATATATATAACTGGTTTGCCTAATGATGCAGCTTGAAGACTTAATAAAAAGTTTATTGCTTTATTTACTATATTTATTTTATCTCTCTCTCTCTCTCTCTCTCTCTCTCTCTCTCTCTCTCTCTCTCTCTCTCTCTCTCTCGTTAGCCCATCAGAATCTACGTATTTGTTATTGAAGAAATATGTTCACCTTGAAATAATTTTACGTGTCGCCCACTCGTTATTGCCTTCTATGTTTTGATTTTTCATTTAAATCTATCATCTGTGGGAGTTTTATAATGGAACATATTATAATATTTCTCTCTGATTAAGTGTTTATTCTAATTACTATTGTATTCTTCATTATATTAATTTACTTTTGTTATATTTCAGATTTTTATATACGGAATTAATCCTCATTTTATTTTGCCTCAGAAGCTGTTTGAATATATTTAAAATCCAGTGTTTTATTAATTTATTTAGTGTGATTAACGAATTACTGGAATTCATTCACACAACAGTTTTACAATTATATCTCCACAAAGTTAATTGGCCTTAATGGTAAAGGAATTTCCTACCATCTGTTAAATTTCCAAATACCACCGATATAATTCTGGATCTTTAAATGCAGCTGCACTTGTCAGGAGGAGGTGCGTCTGTATCTGGGAAAATTTGGCAACGAACAGGTGAATCTTACAGTTTTTTAATTTTAGAGATTTTGAGATTTTATATATATATATATATATATATATATATATATATATATATGTATATATATATATGTGTGTGTATATATATATATATATATATATATATATATATATATATATATATATATATATATATATATATATATTATACACACATGCATGCATACACACATTCAGTATATAAAAGTATGTGTGTGTATGTTTAAAAGAGCAACATGGATACTATGACAAACTAAAGTAGAGGATATTCTAAGATGTAAGAAAAAGAAATGGATATGTGCTGGACATATAATAAGAGTGGCAGGTAATGGGTGAATATTGTGAATATCAGAATGGGTCCATAGAGATTGTAAAAGAAGGGGAGGGGCATGACAGAATCCTTTGTAGAGCAGTGGCCCATAGTAACGGCTGATGATGATGATGACGATATAATTTACCTATATGTATATATATATATATATATATATATATATATATATATATATATATATATATATATATATATATATATATATATATATATATATATAGATAGATAGATAGATAAAGTGATTGCGTATGTATGACTATGTAGCCATATAGCCTTAAAAACGGTGGGGAATTTTACACCCATAGTATAAGTTCATGCATGCACTATTGCACACATACTTCAGGAAAAAACGAATGATAATACAATCTTAGTCACTTTTCAAAATGTCGAGATATTAAGGTGTCACAGCAAATTAGGGACCTCGCGCTTGCTCGCTTCATTGTCTGGCATTCGTTAACACCTCCTCCTCCTCCTCCTCCTCCTCCTCCTCCTCCTCCTCCTCCTCTTTCTCCTCCTCCTGCTGTGCTTTTCGTTAGGACCCTCAGTTTATTTTTCAGAGTGGGTGAGGCAAAGGAGACATTAAGGAAATTCACCCCGTACGTGCTTCCTTCCTTCCACTGATATAAACCCACAATTTCCAA